>NC_133648.1:129088085-129170585 GCF_009905375.1 Apium graveolens
CCCTCTCCCTCTCTTTCCCTTCTATATGTTGTATCTGTTTGTGTAATAAAGTTGTATCTGTTAAAAGCTGCTTATTGTTTGGTTAAATAATGCGTTTGTTTAGTAATTATGTTTGTTTTTGTGTTTTTATTTATTATGATCATTTTTTTGAGTTGGGTATATTTTTTATGCTTGAATTAATAGTTCTTGATTATAAAGTTTCAATCTTTGAGGAATTAGATCTGTAAAGATTAAAGACATTGGCTGCAATTTGGGGTTTAATTGGTATTTGCTTTTAATTTTTAATAAAAAAGAAGGGACTTTGTAGATATGTTTAATATTTGGCTCAAAGCTTAAATCTAAGTTGTTATTTGTTATATTCTAAATTTCTAATTATAATTGGTTGAATTATAATTGGTTCAACCAATTATAATTGTTATTTGTTAGTTTTAAATTTTAGATCTGTTATTTTTGTTAAAGATCTATTATGAATTATAATTGGTCGAACTAACTTGTTGAGTGAATGTAAATGTGCATATGTTGTGGATAAAGTTAGTGGTACTGTATTTGTCGAAGCTTTCCTTAGCTGTAAGAATTTGATGTTATAGTGATGATGGGATCTTATTATTTACCTATCCCTAATTGAGCAGTGAGGTATTTGAACATTTTGGATTATTGTGCGGAATAGAGTAAAGATATTGTCTTTTGTGCTCTGCCTCTATTAAGGCCTACTTGTTCTTACCTATTTAAAAATCTACTACTCCTTTGCTATTCACTATTGAGTTATAATTGTTAGTATTTGAATATTTTAAAGTTGTTCATATTATAAATAAATAGTAGTATATCTTAGAAAGCTTTTGGTTGCGAAACTCTTGTGATTTTGAAAGTTTTGGTGCCAAAATTAGGTGGTCGACTTTTATGCTGTTACTTTGTTTGGTTATATTAATTTTACACTGCCTCTGCTTGTTTGGCTGAGAATATCGCCTTTATAATTGC
The DNA here is from genome assembly GCF_009905375.1 of Apium graveolens. Lineage (NCBI taxonomy): Eukaryota > Viridiplantae > Streptophyta > Magnoliopsida > Apiales > Apiaceae > Apium > Apium graveolens. The sequence goes on from NC_133648.1 coordinate 129,089,061, forward strand.
GAAAATGTTTTGATCTCTATGTGGGAGTGAAGTAGGTTCAGATAAGATTTTCGAACTAAGTCACTAGTGCTGAAAGTAATGATTTTTGCTTGAATTTCTTGCAGCCTGAGGAGCCTACGGTGGAAGATGATGATGAAGATGACGATGAAGATGACGACGACGATGACAAGGACGAAGATGATGTTGAAGGTAATAATGAAATTGTTTTTTTCCAGCACGTTAGTGATTAATCTACTTTTCACTCTGGGCATTCCTATTTACAATATATTTTTACCCAGTTGTGGATATGATTTTGTTCAAGTCTTTAGCTCACAAGAGAAACAGAAGACTTCCTTTCAATATTTACTGATCAATAATATTTATGCTTGGTTTATGTGGTCTTAAGTTGAACTATGTCTATTTTTTATGATAATGAATGTTGCACAAGTTGCCAGGGCTGTGACATGATTCATGGCTTTCAGCAAATGAGTCTAGTCCCTTTTTTGTGTATGAATAGTTATTTGATAAATAAATAAATGAGCTGTATCAGTTCTCTACCTGTTTGAGATTTTTAATTTGTGCTTAATATATAAATACAATAAAATTTGTTCATATATATTGGGATTTCGAAATCTACCTTCAAAGAAAGGCTGAAGTGAGGTCCTCCGAACTTGATGAAAATCTGATTGCCATGGACAGGACAAGGAGACGCAAGTGGTAGATCAAAGCAGAGTCGAAGTGAGAAGAAGAGTCGAAAGGCAATGCTTAAGCTAGGAATGAAGCCCATTCCTGGGGTCAGCCGTGTCACTGTCAAGAAGAGCAAGAATGTTAGTTTCTTACCAGGAAAATATTGACCAAAAGTAAAACATATATTAACTTTTTAGCTATTGATAACTGTTTGATTCTTTCTTTCAGATTCTGTTTGTAATCTCAAAGCCAGATGTTTTCAAGAGTCCTAATTCGGACACCTATATCATATTTGGCGAGGCTAAGATTGAGGATTTGAGTTCACAGTTGCAGACTCAGGCAGCAGAGCAATTTAAAGCACCTAACCTCAGTAATGTCTTACCAAAGGCTGAGCCTTCTGTCATTGCCCAGGATGACGAAGATGTTGATGAGACTGGTGTTGAGCCGAAGGATATCGAGTTGGTGATGACACAAGCTGGAGTTACAAGACCAAAAGCAGTTAAAGCTCTTAAAGCCGCCGATGGTGATATTGTTTCTGCCATTATGGAGCTTACAAATTAAATTCTGTCAAAGTGTTACTTTCGGAGGGTTTCACCTGGAGTTGCTCTTATGTTTTTACCTTTGATTCGACTCTTTCCTTCTTTTTTTGTGTTGTGCCTAGCTTGCTTAATAGCATACAGTCATGGTTTATTTTATGAGATATATAGTAAAAAGATCACATGTCCGGAGTTCCTGGAACTGTGGTGCTTAACCATTTTCACCGGGGGCATACTGCCCAGTGCCCTGTTGTATTGTGTTTACAAGTATATTTGACTTAAAATAGGTTATATATATCTGGTTTTGTAAATAAAAGAAATTATGAGATGTTAAAAGAAGGGTGGATACACTATTGACTGAGTCATTGCATGAATAGCCTACTTAATTAAAAATAAATCTATAGCATGGGATATGGTGGGAATTGAGGTTTTTAGAGATTTTGGGTAAACCACAAATTAAAAATATGGAAATGGAATGATTTTTTTTACTAAACAAATATCAATAAAGAAAATTAATTCAATTATTCCTTTATCTTTGATAATTACCCCCTACGAAACGCTTCTTAATCTTAATATATTATTAATTTTATATTAATATTATTTAATGAATGTTAATACTTGTCAAATAACCGTCAGATTAAATTGATGGGAACCGTCAGAATTAAATTTAAAAATTAGTATTCAAATAATATAAGATCGAACCCTACCAGTAACATCTATCTATACTATATTATAATAGACGAAACATTAATAGTTTGACAGACGGTCGGTCGGTACTTGTTGAAATTTCTTAATTACCCTTACTTAACTATTTTATTATTTTTATTTAATTATCCCATCCGGCGGCCTCAATTTGAAGTATTGAACAACATGACCACTTGTCCTTTTCGCTTTGTACATATTTTCATTGAAACAATTAACTCCAATTTCGATTATTAGAGGGTTTACCATGTACAGTTTCTGTAATAACTCGAATTTTTGAGACCTTGTAAAACGTTTAATGAATAGTAACGTTGACGGATGGGAAAAACTTTTGAGCCCACACTATGTAGTGCATGAGAAAATGAGTTTCGGAGTTGATATTACGATTATACGTACTAAACGAGTGTATGTAAACGCTATTAGTTTTCGAAGAAAACGAACTTTGAAAAACGACCGTATTTACGACTCATCGAGGACTACGGGAATCACAATATAATTACGAGATTAAAACCCTACAAATTTATATTCAAGTAGGATAAATAAAAATATAAGGAATAAATATGAAAGGAATTACGTCGCGAACCATGTACGAGTAAGTATTACGAAAACGTTTAAGCAAACGAGCGAACGCGTAAACGATTAAATAAACGTAACGCACTAACTAAACCATGGTAAGAAAGTAACCATGGTTATTTCATCAAATAGTGAGTTAACCATATGATGATCAAGCTAGCTAGCAAAATAGTGTGCTAAGAAAGCTAACCCATGTAGTTTAGCTTGTAACCTAGCAAGCTACAAAGGTTTGTCCCCAACATTTGCAACAAGAATAAACCTAGGATTCAACCTAGGAGAATAAAAATCAAGTGCAAGATCTTCCACCCCATTTCCTAGAAGCAACCTAGCAAAGCATCCAAGAGAAGCAACCAAGGGAAGCTAGTATAAATACCCCCCACCCCATCAAGCTTCCATTCGGCTATTCAAGAAGAAAAGGAGGAATTTAAATTCAAATCTCAAAATCTATCCATGGTAAAATCATCCCATTAATTCTCAAGCCTCCTAGCAATTAAACTAAGGTAAGAAAATTCTTTCATCTCTTTTTATCAAGGTTTGATGGGTGAAATAAAATCAAGAAACTCACTAGTGAATAGTAACCTCTCTTTGGTTTCTTGATTTCAATGGTGGTTTTAGGTTCTAAAAATCATACCAAGCACATCCAAGCCTCCACCATCCTCAAGAACACATCTCAAGCTTTCAAGAAAGGTAAAAATATTTGGCCCAACTTTATTTAAGATTCATTTTAAGATCCATTTAGTATGTGGTAGTAAACTTAGTTCAATGAGTGATATTGATGAAATCTTGGTGTTTAAGTTAAGAAGATTAAGGTTGATTGTTGTTGCCTCAAGAACATGATGTTCTTGAGAGGAGTTTGTGTGTTGATGATGATATGATGATCGTTGGTGGTTGTGTTAAGAGTTAGGGCGTAAACGAAACCCCGATCGTAAACGTAACTTCGTTAAAACCAACAAATCGTAACTTTAAGTTTCTGCAGAAAGTTCCAAAGTTGTAAACTGTAGTTTCTTGAATAATAATGTTATAAGGATCTTTTAGGCGCTTGAATCGCTTGATTCTGATTTACGGATCAAAAGTTATGGTCGTTTTACTAAAAGTGATTTACGCTACAAAAACTGCTGCGAATCACGAATTTTGAAAATATAAAGGATCGACTTAAAAGTGTTCATAAATCATGAAATTTTTAAAGATAGTAACATATTGAGTTTCCTAACTGCCATAAAAATTTCAAGTAAAAATAATTATTTCTCAATTTTATAAAAATATCGGAGCCGAGACCGCGTGAGTAGAAACCGTAAGAATCCATAAGCGGAGCCGACGACGATAATGAGAATGAACCTAAGATACTTAGAAGAATGAAGTGACCATAATGTGAATAATGACTTAAAGGAATAATAAGGGTAGTATAAGTTGAGAGGGTGCATAATAAGTAGCACATGAGTGCGAGTCGCCGTAAATTCGAACGGGACCTAACGAAGTGAATTGTGATTATGGTTATAGATTTCCGAGCGAAACCTAGAGCATCCTCCACCTCGAGATACCCAGGCAAGTTTACGAACCCAAATCCATTTTATTGTTGTGTTGTGAAAGAATTGTTTTACTATCAATGCATAAATACCATGCTTGCCATGATACGTAGTTGTTGAATTTTCGCATAATATAGCGATGTTGTACGATACGTATATATCGTAAAATATTTAATTCCGCTTTAAGCGTGACGTATGATTATAAGACCGAGAGTCGGTCGAGACTTTAAGATGAAAACCCGGGAATCATTCCGGTGATATTATAGGGCGATTATAAGTCCATAATAGTACGTTTTAAAGGGACTCATCGTCCACTTAGGAAACATTAAAATATCTCGAAATTTTATTAAAGCGATTTCCCAACGATCATATTACCTCAACTCTATTTTATGGTTCGAATAATAAATGCTATATACTTATTCATTTATTATGGGAGTTGTATACTCCAACGATTATTTATTTCAAACCCGATTAATCATTACAGATTATTAATTATGTAGACACAAACTAGTTGAGGAATATTATTTTAAATATTCTTTTAAAGAGTAAACTCATTCGAGGTTTAATTATTTATCGACTATTATTTAATTAATTATTATTCTTAAAGGGTTTATTATTGATTTAAAAATCATAGATCCTTATTTAAAATATACTTCCTGATTTCGGAATATCATTCGAATAATTTCAGATCGTCGGTGAATATTATCCCGACTTATTTAATATTTTGAATATAGTTTCAAGGAGAAACTTTTCCCCCTTATTTAATTATCTGTTGACAACGGTCAACTCACATCCTTAGTACTTCCTCCGAAAATCTCGGAAGTACGTATATACATATATACACTTATATCTTAGAGAGATAAGCTATTTCTATCAACAAGCAAAATGCTTGGGGAGATGCGATGTGGTTCGAGTTCTCGAGATTGATAAAATTCTTTTAAAGGACGAGGGAGGGGTAGACTATGGTACTATGTGTGCTAGATGGACTACCAAAGGTACCGCAGGCGAAGGTACTCAGGAACTTGTGAAGTATGTGTATACCCAAAAATGGGACACGTAGCCCGAATGCGGTAAGCTTGATAACCGGGATACGAAGGTATCGTCCTTCTACTAGTAGAAAAGGTTACTATTATCGTATTACGACTAATGATCGTATACGGTGGCTCCAACGAGTGTCCTAATTCTTCCAATTGGAATTGAGATGCAATACCGTAACCCAAGCCCAGGTGTTGGGATTACTATTAAGGTATTCGCAGGATAATAAAATCCCTTAAAAACTTATTTTCATAAGAAGGTGTGTATCACCAAGGAAAACTATTTTTGAATAAAACATAATTATCATATATGATGTTATCATACGGTCATTTTCATACTATACTTTATTATGCTGGGCATTATAGCTCACACTTGTTTTCTTAAATTGACACAACACAACAGTGAATCAAGATGTCTGCCATGAGAATCACAGCCAGGAAACGGGTAGGAAATGGCCAGCTGTTCCGTATATTGTTTGGTGCTGTACCACAGGTAGTCAGAATAAGCTGGATTAGTTTCAGTTGTTTTTAGTTCGACTTATTTATAAGTATGACTTATGTAAGGTAAGAAATAAGAAATGTATATTTGGACGGCGGACTAGCCTTACTTAAAGGTTACTCTCCGGTAAGACTAAATCACTTTTGGGTTATAATAATTATCACCTGATGGTTGAAATTACTCTAGTTATGAATGGTTCGTTTCCAAGACAATACCTTGTAAGTGTGTGTGTATGATAAGTGTGGGGTCGTGAAGCGTGAGTATTTATATATTCTAGTGTGAGTGTGTGGTTGTAAGAGTTTAGATGGAGTGGCCTCCGAGACTCCTGACCCCGGGTTTTTGGGCGCCACAGTTTCACAACATTACAAATCAAAATGTATTTTAGTTTGGGAATTGCTAATTAGGCTCATAACGTTTTTTTGGGGCAATTGATATCGATAGACAGATATTGGCTCCGTGATTGACATCGTGTATGAAACGACCGACAGAGACCATAAGACATTTATACTATATTATAATAGACGAAATATTAAAAGTTTGGTAGTCGGTTGGTCGGTACTTGCTGAAATTACTTAATTACCCTTACTTAACTATTTTATTGTTTTTATTTAATTATCCCATCTAGCAGCCTCAATTTGAAGCATTGAACAACATGACCACATACACATTTTCATTGAATTGATTAACTCCAATTTCGATTATTAGAGGGTTTATCATGTATAGTTTCACAGCATTACAAATCAAAGCATATTTTAGTTTGGGTAGTGCTAATTAGGCTCATAATGTTTTTTGGGACAATTAATATCGATAGACAGACATTGGCACCGTGATTGACATCGTGTATGAAATAACAGGAAGAGACCACAAGACAATTTTTTTAGTTTTACCTGAAATAAACATTTCTTTTTTTTAAAAAAAACGGTTACAGTAATTTGATATAATAAAATATTATAATTATTAATAATCGCTATTCTAAAATTTTCCGATTTAACCCATTAACTTATAATTAATCCTTTAAATTTATCTATCTATCTATACACTATCTATCTATTTATCTATCTATCTATACTATTATATTAAAGACGAAACAATGAAATTTGGTTGGTAGTCGGTCTGCCCCACCGTAATTATAGTAATATTTAAAATAAAACACACTCATAAACAAATTAATATTCACAATAGAATTATTCGAATAATAATAGAATAATAATAGAAAAATAATAACTAGTCCATATCAAGCAATATTATCAACCGGCTAAGAAAATGGCCAGCACAATTAGTTTGGTCCATGGCAACTAGCTAGAATGATTAGCTAGACTTTCCTCATATTAATTAAAATTTTGACTAGTTAGGACATCAACTAGTCGTTCATGAGAACATATACAACTAAGCATATTTCAGTTTGTTCGAAAAAGAAAATCTCAATATCGTAACCATTAAAGAATTTGTGGCTACCTGAATGACGATTTCAAAATAAAGAGTTTTCCAATTTGGGCCGAGAAAGACAATTGTAACTCTGAATCGAGTGGTCTTGGCATCGGAACAATCGATAGCCTCTTATCAAATATTTCTTGCCAATAAAAGGGTACACTCAGAGGTGTTCTCGTTCACATACTTTATTAGATCCTCAAATAGAATTGAATTCGGAATACCAATATCAAATTGATACCCTTACTATGATTTCAAAGTTCAATATATAATTTCATCCCGATTAGAGGAAAAGAATTCCCAAGGAATATACGGATATTAGATCATCCATGTTTTTAACAATTTGTTAGATATTTACAATCTCGACTGAGAAGAGTAAGTATGAAAGAAGAATCAAATGAACATACTCATTATGAATATTCATCGATGAATTGAGGAAAAATTTATATAAAAAAAATCTCTTGGATAATTGAGATGAAGTATAAATATCTCTGAGTTGAACAAGAAAATCATAATCTATGAATGAAAGTTTATGGATTAACTAAAAGAATTGAACAAGTCCTGATGCGGAGAAAGACTATTCAAGATGGTCACATCAGAAGTTCAAAGTAGGGAACGAAAATGATTGCCTGATATAATTTACCAAGGCAATACGAATGATCAACAATCTGGAGGGAGTAACGTGACGGTGAGTAGGTGCCAAAATATTTCACTGATTATCCTAACTCATGTCATTATCCATCTGAGGATGATACCACCTCTTCGTCTTTGTAATTCCATGTTTCAGCTAGTGTCTCCTTCATATCATTTTAAAATCGCTTACTAGTCTTGACTTTCGCACTTATATCTGTCATTCCGGTGTTTTACCTCGAAGACTTTACTCCGAAATATTCCAAAAACATCTATTAAGCTGATAGGGGCCTGCTACTTGCATCCATTACTAACTACAAGTGGCCAGTTCCCCCTGGAAACAGATCAAAGAGATCTCTCAGGGATCTCAATACAGTCCATAAGTTCGGTGGCATGTGTGTGTAATTGAATCATACGTTACCAAATATATTAGAGGTCTACGATTATATATTCGCAGTCTATGACATCATTTCTACCAAAGAATTCCTCTCTAGACTCACTGGTCTATCTTTTTAGAAGGTTCTAAGATCGAACCATCACTTATTGTAATCTTACGCCATTTATTTATAGATATGCCATCAATTCTTGACGCTCTTGATCTCTGAGCTAAACCATCATAACCCTTCATGTTAAGCGCACTAATAATATCAGGTAATGTACTCATCTTACGATAATATTCTTATATTACATTTAAATATTCCTTAATAGAATAAAAATCCTTAAGGGTATATTGGGCACTATTTCTGCTGAATTCGTTATTAATACGATATTCAAATCCTCATTGGTAAAATGATACCGTCAACTAGTTTGGGCCAATAACCTCAAATGTATACTAATAATTAGACTTCATGGTCCTCACATATGTTGCCCCTTCACAGGCAACCTATAAAGAACTACGAGTAACCAGACTCGTGTTATCACAATGAACATATGGTGTTGGTAATACTATCTTTACCCCAATTTCCCTGGAGACTCAGCTCCAAGTTCTACATCCACATCCTTGCCAAATTAAATATGATTCAAATTTTTCTCCTCATCATTCTGATAATCTCCAATGGTCCTATTAGTCATACTTTAATACCTCAAATATACACTTATCCTAACCTACACATTGAGGCTACATCCGGTAGTCCAATGATGAACTCTATATGAGTTCTTACAAAATCTCGCGTCTAGACAGACTCCTAACACTCTCGTCTCTGAGTACTATAACTTATTGCTCTGATACCATTTCTGTAATGCCCCCAAATCCGGGGTCAGGAACCTGGGTCGTCACGCAATCCTATAATCATGTGTAACCTGCATTAACTCGATAATCCAATAATTCCATATCACAGACCCCCAATCTCATAAACTCACAAGTTATAGCCTTAGAAACGACGTACGACAAGTATCATCTGTTATTAAAAGTCAAATGTACTTTACAGGATCTCAAACAATTATTCATAACCCCTACATGAAGTTACAATAATTAAGACTGATATCTTATACCTATCTGATACTCTGGCACACCTGAGACAAGGCTGCCAGGGATTCTCCCCATGACTGCAAGCAACTAAGTCCCACACCGGCATACTGGTTATCTGTTGTGTTGTGTCATTTAAAAGAAAGCAAGAGTGAGCTATAATGCCCAGCATAATAATGTACAGTGTGAAAATGACTGTATGATAACCTCACGTAAAACATCATATATGATAATTACGTTTTATTTAAAAATTGTTTTCCTTGGTGACACACACCTTCTCATGAAAACAATTCTTTAGTGGATTTTATTATCCTGCAAATACCTTAATAGTAAACCCAGCACCTAGGCTTGGGTTACGGTATTGCATCACAATTCTAATTGGAAGAATATGACATTCGTTGGAGCCACCGCATACGATGATCAGTCGTACTGCGATAAAGTAACCTTTTCTACTAGTAGAAGGATGGCACCTTCGTATCCCGGTTATCACCCTTGCCGCACACGGGCTATGTGTCCTCATTTCAGGTATACACACACTTCGCAGGTCCTTAGGTACATATTGTACCGTCTCCTACGGTACCGGTAGTCTATCCAATACACGAAGTACTTGGATCCTACCCCTCCCTTGTCCTTTAGGAAATTCTATCATATCTCGAGAACTCGAACCACATCGAAGTTCCCCCAAGCATTTTTCTTGTTGATAGGCATAGCTTTACTTCATATATATATATATATGTAATTCCGAAAGTTTTCGGAGGACGTACTAAGGACGTGAGTTGACCGTTGTCAATAGATAATTAAATAAGGGGGAGTTTCTCTTTGAAACTATATTCAAAATATTAAAATACGTTGAGATAACATTTTTCGATGATTTGAAATTATTCGGATGATTTTTCGAAAAATCAGAAAGTATTTTACATCAGGTTTTATGATTTTTAAATCATAAATGAATCCTTTAATAAATAATAAATATTTAAATGTTAATCGGTAAATAATTAAACCTCGAATGAGTTTACTTGAAAAGAATATTTAAAATAATATTCCTCAACTAATTTATATTTAAGTAATATAATAATCTTTAATATTTAATCGAGTCTAAAATAAATATTCACTGGAGAATACTTCTCCCATAATAAATGAATAGTAAATAGATATTTATTATTCGAACGATAAAGTATAGTTGAGGGAATGCGATCTTTGGAAATTGTTTTAATAAAAGTTCGAGGTGTTTAGTATTTCGTAAATAGACGTTGAGTCCCTTGAAATGTAACTACTATGGACTTTAATCGTCCTATAAATATCACCGGAATGATTTCCGGGTTTTTATTTTATAAAAACAAAACGGACCTACTCTCGGTCTTACAACTTATACATCACGCTCTATTATAGCGTTAATATTCTAATTAAAACACCTCCGAAATACTTCCGGGTTTTTATCAATTTTTACTGACCGATCTTCGGTCTAAAATTTATACACGCCACGCTACTCGCTAGCGTTAACGTTCTCAATTATAAACTCCTCCGGGATACCTCTGGGTTTTTATAAGCTTACACCGACCGAATCTCGGTCTAAATATAACATTTCGAAGTCGGTATGAAATATACTAGAAATTATCAACAATTGAGTAATGTAATACATCTCAAACTTCGTAAAACAGTTTAAAGCAATCTCATGCATATATCACAGTTTTGTAAAATATTCACAATACAACAGTTCTTAAAAGGTAGGGTTTGAAAACTTGCCTGGGTATCTTGAGGTGGAGGATGCTCTAGGTTCCGCTCGAAAATCTATAATCATAGCACAAGTCGTTTTGTTAGGTCCCGTTCTAATTTACGGCTACCCGCACTCATGCGCTAATCATTAAGCACCCTCTCAACTTATATTATCCTTATTATTCCTTTAAGTCCTTATTCACATCATGGTTGCTTCATTTTTCTAAGTATTTTAGGTTCATTTTCATTTTCGTCGTCGGCTCCGCTTATGGATTCTACGATTTCTAATCGCGCGGTCTCGGCTCCGATATTTTTATAAAATTGAGAAATAATTATTTTCACTTGAAATTTTTATGGAAGTTAGGAAACTCAAAATAATACTCTGTGTAAAATTTTCATGATTTATGAACATTCTTAAGTCGATCCTTTATATTTTCAAAGTTCGTAATTCGTAGCAGGTTTTGTCGCGTAAATCACTTTTAGTAAAACGGCCATAACTTTTGATCCGTAAATCGGAATCAAGCGATTCAAGTGCCTAAATGATCCTTATAACATTGTATATCATAATTAAGGGTTATTTTTCAAGAAACTACAGTTTACTTCTTCAGGACGTTCTGTAGAAACTTAAAGTTACGTTTTGTTCGTTTTAACGGGATTACGTTTATGATCGGAGTTTCGTTTACGCCTTAAATCTTTATACTACCACCAAAAATCACCATATAATCATCAACGCACTAAATCCTCTAAAGAACATCATGTTCTTGAGGCAACAACAATCAACCTTAAATCTACTTAACTAAACATCAAGATTTCAACAATATCACCTCTTAAACTAGGTTTATAACTATATACTAAAAGGATCTTGAAATTGAATCTTAAATAAATTCGGGTCAAAGATTTTTACCTTTCTTTAAAGCTTGAGATGTGTTCTTGAGGATGGTGGAGTCTTGGGAGTGCTTGGTATGGTTTCTGGAACCTAAAACCACCATTGAAATCAAGAAACCAAAGAAGAGTTACTATTCATACTATTCACTAGCAACTTTCTTGAATTTATTTCACCCATCAAACCTTGATAAAAAGAGATAAAAGAATTATCTTACCTTATTTTGGTTTTTAGGAAGCTTGAGAATTAATGGGAGGATTTATCCATGGCTAGAACTTGGAGATTGGAATTTGATTTTCCTTGGTGAAGAAGAAGAAGCCGAATGGAAACAATGAAGAAATGGGGAGAGTTTTTATGCTTGCTTCCTTGGTTGCTTCTTGGTTATTTCTTGGTTGCTTCTTGGAAATGAGGTTGTGATAGCTTGTGATATCTTATATTAATTGATATCTTCTAGTTTAGGATCCTAGGTTTATTCTTGTTGCCAAATCCATGGACAAGAAAACTAGCTAGCCTTGTAGTTTATAAGCTAATCTACTTAACTTAGCCCTTTAGCTCACTATTTGATAATGTAACCATGGTTACTTTCTTACCATGGTTAGTTAGTGCGTTATATTTATTTAATCGTTTGGGCTTTCGCTCAGTCGCTTAAACATTTTCGAAATACTTTCTCGTAAATGGTTCGCGACGTAATTCCTTTCGTATTTATTCCTTATGTTTTGAATTATCATACTTGGATATAAATCCGTAGGATTTTAATTTTGTAATTATATTGCGATTCCCGTAATCCTCGATGAGTCGTAAATATGGTCGCTTTTTTTAGTTCATTTTCTTCGAAAACTAATAGCGTTACATACACTCATTTGATACGTATAATCATAATATCAACTCCGAAATTCATTTTCTCATGCACTACATAGTGTGGGCTAAAAAGTTTTTCCCGTCTGTCAGGGTTACTATTCATTTAGCATTTTACAAGGTTTCAAAAATTCAAGTTATTATATTACTATCCATAAAGGTCTGTTACCGATGTCAAAAATTTGGGTTCTTACAGTGTTGGCATCAGTGGAGGCTTGAAGAGCTGTATTGGTCTGTTTGATGAGAGATATCAGGGTTGACTTGAAATGATGCTCACTAATTTTTTTGCTAAACATCTATGGTGGTGTGTTTGCATTCCTGCTTGAACTAGCTTCTCCCCCTAAATCCATGGGCTCCTCTTCTTCATCATCTCCAACACTGTCTCCAAATTCACCACTGAGAGAATTAGAATCTACACCAGTTGTAGTGGGAAAGGCATTTACTGCATCTTTGGCCCTTTGCATAGAAGCAGTTATGTGCACCAGATTCAAAGTTCTTTCAGGTTCCGCATTGCCCTATTCGGATAGGATTTGATAAGCTGGAACAGGATGAGTAAATGTCTCAGCATCAAAAGAAACAGAATCTAAGACAACTTGATAATCTTGCTGAAATAGCTATTTCTTATCAGCTTCATTGACATCCATTAAATCACTAACAATAGGCTCTTCCCAAACTTCAGTATCTATATTTCTCTCATATTCTCTATATTCTTGTATCAAGGGTTCCCCTTGGCTCACCACTCTCACACCCTCACCTTCACCTACTAAGGTGGAACTCCCCTCACTCACTTTTTCCAGGCTGGAAGAAATAGCCTGCATATTTTCTCTCTTTTCCTCTCCTTTTTCCTGAGAGCAACTCAGCCTCTCACTCTGTTCACTCTCTTCCCTCAATCCTAGGAGTGATTGTACAACTACTAGCTCATCTACACTTGTAACAATTGTTGAAATTCAGCTTGTGTAGTGAGTACCGACGGATGAGGAACATCTATCGGGGTAGTAGTTAGGATAGCCGATGGATGACTGCAATTAGGCACATCCGTCGGGATACTATCACTAGCCGATGGATAAATAATATCCATCGAAATAGAGGAAATGATAGAGTTTGGAGTAGAAACTATATGGACTCTGTGCAGATTGATGATAATTTAGGCACAAAAATCTCAATAGTTCCTGAAAGAGTTGGCAAGTGAGCCAACAAATCATCTAGAGGATGATGATCACTTGCACTGAATATTGGCTTCCCCAACAGAGTTAAAGATGGAGAATTAGGAATTGATGTGTGAATCATATCCGCATCTAGAAAATTGGTGGGAGAGTTTTGTGTGTCTAGTGTTTGTGAGATGTTTATTGTTAGAGATTTTGGATGTTACTCCACATTTATTGGAGCCATATCAAACTGAGTTTGAGAAGGTGCAGTGACTAAGTCTTTAGCTGCAGTTTGCACTGTGTGTGATCCCTGTGCATCCCCAAGTTTTTTAGACTTCTTCTTTCTTATATAAGTTTGGGGTGAGTCTGGCCCGTGCTCCTGGTTGGGAGCTTGTTTCAATAGTAGCATCCTTTTTGGAGGATGAAACTAGAGATGTGTTAATTTCCTTGTTAAGCACCACAATTTGTTGAGAAACTTTGGTGTGGCTAGGTTTGGGTACACTCACCTCATCATCTTTATTCTTAGGGCTTCTTTGATGTTCACCCTGTCCCACACCAATCTCACCACCCTTCACACTCCCCTCTATGTTTTTGGTAGATTTTGAAACTGGCATCTTTTGAGAGACACCAGAGTGTAGATGTTATAGCCACAGTCAATGATAAAGAAACTTGAGAGGTAGAAGGAGTATGGATAGAAGTATTTACCTCACTTACCTGAGGGCCCTCCATGATAGGCAAATAAACAAGGGGAACCTCCTTGTGGTGATTGGTTCTGTTTAAATCCGCAATTACTCTTCTTTCTTGAACCCAACAATCCAGTTTGTTGGTTGGGTTCTCAATCAAAAGATCCTCACAAATATGGTTAGCAATAATCATAAAGAATCTAGCATAATAAATATTTCTAGATCTTTTTTTAATCTCCCCTAACTTGTAGCCTAACTCAAATATGATAGCATCACTAAAGTTATAGTAATTATCAGTAAGAAGCATGTAGAGCATGTTAAGCATATCAGTATTGATAGAGTCAAAGTTGCTTATTTTACCAGAAAACACCTTGGTAACTACATCACACAGAAAGCTCCACTCTTTCCTAAGACCTAGCCTCCTAATTTCACTTAATTTAGTGGTAGAAAGTTCATAGCCAATAGAATTAAGCAAGTTAACCAAATCAGCATATGTGTGTGGTTTAGTAGTAGTGTTTTCAGGAATTTTAAAGCATGCTTGGATAATATCACTGTTAATACTAAATTCCTTACCTTTAATGGAGAAAGTTATGGTTTTGTCAGTTACCTGATACACAACAGTGGTCCACATCTCCTCCACAACTTCACAGTAGATTGTGGGTGATTCCAGCATGGAATAGTTAAGCTTGCATCCCTTCACAAAATTCATCATTTTGTGATAATCTTCAGAGGCTGGAATCTCTTTGTTCACAAGACCCACGAAGTTGTTCTTCTCATAAATGAATCCTGACTAAGAAATGATCTTGACTACTGGTGCCATTGTTAAGCAAGGAAAGTTGCAGAAAGAAAAAGGGTTTTGCTTTGAGGAAGAAGAGAACAGTTAATTGCAATAGAGAAAGATAAAAGCTAAAATGAACTTGAAATTAGGCTTTTATGTATTCTCAGATAAAATGGGATAAAAATTAAAGGTAAAAATTAAAGACACAATAAAAATTTCCCAAAATAGTCGTTTAAAAGTAAAATAAACTGTCAAATTTCCGTCAATTATCCGTCGTGATATACTTACAGACTGTAAGTAAATCCAATGGATAATGTTCAGAACTTTAACGGCTAAGATGTAGGCAAATCGACGGATGAGAATAAAGCAATTATCCGTCGGGTTTAAAATAATCCAGAAAAGTAATTAATTTTTACCAAGCTATTCTATTTTGACGAATGATCAAACTTGATGGATAATGAACATCCATCGAGATGTAGATTTTGACTTAGCCAAATTTTCATCCAAAACAGAAGAATCAATTAAGTTTCTGGTTGCATTTCAACTTGCAAAATTATCAAAAATGATTTAAGAAAAATTAAGCATACCTAACTCACTTACCAGCCTAGTGAAGGTGGATTCATCAAGTGCCTTGGTAAAGATATCTGCAAGTTGCTTTTCACTTGAAACAAAATGAAGTTCCACAGTACCATTCATTACATGTTCCCTAATGAAGTATTACTTGATGTCTATGTGCTTTGTTCTTGAATGCTGTCTGGATTTTCAGTGATGGCAATTGCACTTGTGTTATCACAAAAAATAGAAATTCTGTCCACTTGTAGACCATAGTCCAACAATTGGTTTTTCATCCATAAAATTTGTGCACAGCAGCTACCAGCAGCAATATAATCAGCTTCAGCTGTAGAAGTAGACATTGAATTTTGCTTTTTACTGAACCAGGATACCAGCTTGTTTCCTAGAAATTGACAGATTCCTGTTGTACTTTTTCTATCAATTTTACAACCTATATAATCTGCATCTGAATAACCAATTACATCAAAACTAGAATCTCTAGGGTACCAAATGCCAAGTTTTGGTGTTCTCTTGAGATATCTGAAAATTCTCTTAATAGCTATTAAAATAGATTCTCTAGGATCAGCCTCAAATCTAGCACAAAGACAAGTAGCAAATATTATATCTGGCCTACTAGCTGTTAAATACAGAAGTGAGCCAACCATGCCTCTATAGCTTGAAATATGCACAGACTTTTCAGTAGTGTTTAATTCAAGTTTAGTTGAAGTGGACATGGGAGTTTTTGCAGATGTGCAATGCATTAGATCAAACTTCTTTAAAAGATCATAAATATATTTGGTTTGACTAATGAATATTCCATCACCAACTTGTTTAACTTATAAACCAAGAAAATAAGTTAGTTCTCCCATCATGCTCATTTCATACTTACTTTGCATCAATTTGGCAAATTTTTTACAAAATTTTTCATCTGTAGAGCCAAATATAATATCATCTACATAAATTTGAACAAGTATACTGGAACCATTAACATTTCTAAAGAATAAAGTTTTGTCAATAGTACCTCTTGTGAAGTGATTTTCTAAGAGAAACTTTGACAAAGTATCATAACAGGCTCTAGGTGCTTGCTTCAACCCATAAAGTGCTTTCAAAAGATAGTAAACATATTTTGGAAAATTTGGATCTTCAAAACCAGGAGGTTGACTGACATAGACTTCCTCCTCCAAATCTCTATTCATAAAGGCACTTTTGACATCCATTTGATAGACTTTGAAATTAGCATGGACTGCATAGGCTAAGAAAATTCTGATGGCTTTAAGTCTTGTAATAGGAGCAAAAGTTTTATCAAAATCTATTCCTTCTTGTTGACAGTAGCCCTTAGCAACCAATCTAGCTTTGTTCCTGACAACTATGCCATTTTCATCCATCTTGTTTTTGAATATCCATTTGGTGTCAATTGGTTTCTTTCCTTTAGGTTTGGGTACCAGCTTCCATACCTTGTTCCTTTTAAATTGGTTTAGCTCATCTTGTATAGTTAAAACCCAATCAGGATCCAACAAAGCTTCTTCTACCCTTTTAGGTTCTTCCTTTGAGAGAAAGCTACTATATAGACATTCTTCTTGAGTTGTTTTTCTTGTTTAAACTCTAGAAGATGCATCACCAATAATGAGCTGAAAAGGGTGATCTCTAGTCCATTTTCTCTGTTGTGGTAGATTAGCTCTAGATGAAGAGGCCTCATCATTATTTTGCTGTGTGACTGAGTTTTGATTAGAAGAAACTCCCCCTGAGTTTGTGGATCTTTGATTTGAAAAAGGAGTTCTTTATGTAAGTGATCTATTTTGACTCTCAGCTTCTCTGATTGTTCTGACGGATGATGCACTTTGTATCCCGACGGATGAAGCTGATTGTCTTCCGAAGGATGATGCATTTTGTACCTCGACTGATGCTGAATTTTGTGCATCATTAGAGATAGACTTTTTTGCATTATCCTTAGCCACTATTTCATGATCACTATTATCATCACAGATTATCTCAACATTGTCAAATTTGAGGCTATCATGGAAACCTTCATCTTTTAGTCCTTCAATCTTCTTATCATCAAACACAACATGTACAGATTCTATAATAATGTTTGTTCTAAGATTGTAGACTCTATATGCTTTTCCAACAGCAAATCCACCAAAAATTCCTTCATCTGCTTTAGCATCAAACTTTCCATGTTGTTCAGTTTGATTCCTTAGAATGTAGCATTTGCATCCAAAGACATGAAGAAAATTTAGAGTTGGCTTCCTATTCTTGAACAATTGGTAGGGAGTCATGCATTTTGCTTGATTGACCAAAGAAATATTCTGAGTGTAGCATGCAGTATTCACAGCTTCAGCCCAAAAATATGTTGGTAATTTTGATTCTTCTAGCATTATCCTTGCAGCTTCAATAAGAGAGCTATTTTTCCTTTCCACCACTCCATTTTGTTGTGGAGTTCTAGCTGCAGAAAACTCATGCATAATCCCTTTCTCTTCATAAAATAATCTCATCACGGAATTCTTGAACTCAGTTTCATTGTCACTCCTGATTCTTCTTACTTCGAAATCGGGATGATTGTTGACTTACCTTATGTGATTGGTGATGATTTCACTAGCTTCATTTTTGGATTTTAGAAAATATATCCAAGAGAACTTTGAGAAATCATCTACAATTACTAGGCAATATCTTTTCCTTGAGATGGACAACACATTGACTGCTCCAAACAAATCCATGTGTAATAGTTGCAAAGGTTCTTCAATTGTTGAATCAAGCTTCTTTTAAATGATGCTTTAATCTACTTTCCTTTCTGGAAGGCATCACACAATCCATCGTTTGAAAACTCCCCTTAAGGAATACCTCTAACCACTTTGTTTCTCTTCTTGTCAGTCACAACACAAGCTTCTGCATTAAAAGTAACTGAGTTGCCCCTATCAAAAAGCTGGCTGATACTCAACAGATTATGCTTGAGACCATCCACTAGGGCAACTTCCTCAATGATGACATTATCCTTTGAAATCAAGCCATATTCCACAGTATAACCCTTGTTGTCATCTCCAAAAGTAATACTTGGGCCTGCTCTTTCTCTAAAACCAGTGAGCAGGGTAGAATCTCCAGTCATGTGCCTTGAGCAACCACTATCCAGATACCAAAGATTCTTTATGTTTCCATGCACACATCAAAATCAAATCAAGTTGATTTTGGTACCCAAGTTTCCTTGGGTCCTGCCTTGTTAGCCTTTTTCTTTGGTTTCTTAGGTTTGACCTTATTTGACTTGGGTATTTCAGATTCATCCTTTTGTCATTTGAGTTGGACCTTTGAAACCATTCACCAAAGCAGAATGGTCATGCATATTTTGATTAAAATGAAAAGGCATGTTATGTGCAAACATGTTATTCCAGTAAGGCATGCTAAATGGCATTTGAGGCATACTAAATGCAACATAATAAGGATTAGGTGCAAATGGCATATTAGCAAACTGTGCATTCAGATTCTGTGCAGGAAAAACATTAACAGACATTACAGGCATGTTAGGAAATGAAGGTAGTGCAGATATAGGAGTAGGCATAACAAGTTTGCAATTAACAGACAATTGATTAACACTACCACACTTAATGTGACGGCCTCAACCCCGGGCTCAGGAATTGACGTCATCCACAACACAACAACTAACATAATATAATTCATTTCACTAATAAAACATAATCACGACCCCTCTTACCAAGATCTTTTCCAGGTTTAAGTATGACTTAGGTTATAATTACTATAAAACTAACTCGTTACAACCACCTTGATAATACTATTTTAATACAGCAACTCAACATACCATTTTTGGTCTGACACAACTACCTCAGATGAGCCTGACATAGAAGGAGCTGGAACTCTACCCTGTCTACCATAGAAGAATATCCTAGGTATCTGCAATACATATATAAAACATTTTTGCAGGGGTGAGCAATCAATTGCTCAGCAGTACCACTATATAAATAATAATCAAAACAGTTTATGATAAACAATTATAGGAACAGAAATCATAACTCGTTTATAAAAAATAACTAAAACAAGTGATAACAGATGAAAACTGGATATCAATAGCTGGCATGCTCTATAAAACATCTCATTAGCTATGCTGTGTAAATATCAGAGTTCAATTTTAGCATGCTACTTTCATTTCCAAATCTTTCGTTCCATTACAGGAACCATAAAACCATTTGTTCCGTTACGGGAACCATAAACCATTTGTCCCGTTACGAGGACCCAAAATCATCAATTCTGTTACGGGAACCACAAAATCTTGCTCAGATATAAAAGTATTGGTTGATCCCTGGTGAGACAGCTGATCAGACTATCTCCATAGGACGAATCTCTTGGCCATCCCATGAAACTTGTTCCGGAATTCAGAGACTAGCTAGGTACCTATCACGCTGGGCTGGTGGTTATAATAGGGTGCGCAACCACTTCGCCTCTTACGCTATCTTCCTAGCCATTACGGGCCCTTGCGCACGCTCATCCAATTATCTGATCAACTTTATCTAGTTTTCCAAACCACTTACCTATCTCTTTCCAAAACAATTTTATCACATCATACTTTCCAAAATATTTTCATTTTATTCAAAGTTTAGAGATATGTATTTTCAGAAGTTACTTTTCCCCAAAAACACAAGTTAACAAAATAATTTGAACACAGGGGATAAGTAACTTAAAACGTTCTGTTTTAGTATGTAAATTAAAATCAACAACTATTCATATATTACTGAACCATAAAGATATGGTCAGGGGTACTTGCCATGCAGAGCTTTACAACTATTCTTGATTGACCTTGAACTTATTTGGACACCCGGCTTTATCGCCTTACTATTTGACTATTCTAGATCCGACCTCGACACTCAGGTCCTTCCCTTGGAACCTAGCTACGCTTGTCGACTGATCACTAGGTTATCTTTAGTTCGATATCAATTCTTGAGTCCTTCGACTAGAACCGGAAAAAGACAGCAACCGGCGGAGCAACCCCGAAAGGAAGGGAAACCGAGAGCTTATATGTATGTATATAAGTGTATGCATCTTTTTTTTTGCAGGAGAGAGAGAAGAGAAATCAAAGAGAGATTGGAGAGAAGAAAACGAGAGAGGAATGAGATTAGGGGGTGGGAGAGAAACGGGAACAAGGGTGGGTTTTATTTTTTTGTTGTTTTTTTCTAGCTAAACCAGTAATCAAGCAACACGTGTCAAGAATTACTGCCACACTAATTTATATCTTGCAACGTAGAAATCTTGATAAATATAAATCCCCTGCAATCCAATTCCGTCCCGCTTTTGTGATTGAAACGAATAACTCGCGGTTGAAAATTTACCCGAAAATTACCAAAATAGCTTTAAAATATCATAAATAATTCAAAGTTATTAAAAATAATTTTTTCACAATTTTTAAAGTATTTTTGAAACTCAACTTGTACCCGCATTTGACGATTAAACGAACCAACGCGCGGGTGAATTTAATCCCAAAAATTTCCAAAATAATTTTAGAATTCTCGGAATAATCCAAACTTAATAAAATATGAGTTATATAATTTTTGAGACTTTTCTGGATTAATATCAAATTTAACAATAAATATACCAAATAAATCGCACAGGAATAATAAATCAATAAAATAAATTTTCATAATTTCTAAAAATCTCCAAAAATACATATCGAAATTATAAAACACTCAAAACAATTTTTGAGATAATTTCTAATTTTATAAAAATAAAACTGCAAGTAAATCACTAATAATTATTCAGTTTAATCCACAAAACACGATAATGATACATAAAATCATTCCTTATGAATTAATGCAACACATGCGATCCATAATGACTACAACACATTTCTATTACTCAATTATTTAATAATTATACCTTTAAATAATGCAAAATTATACGAGTCGTTATACTTAACACATATTTTTCTTGGTGCATATTTATCAGGCGTGTAGTTGTTATGTTTGTTAATTCCTACTTTCCCATTTCTATTGTTTTTCCTTTTTGACTCTGCTTTCACTTCAATTTTCTCTAATATGTCATTCAATTGCTTGATAGAAAGATGACCTACATTGACTCTTTTGTTCTGTTTCACTTGACTTGTTTCTCCTGGAACAAAGTTCTTAGTAATTGATCCATATTTTTCATTCAACTTAGCTAGCTTAGCTTTGCTAACTGGTTTGCTTACACTCAATGGATTTGGCTCATTGTCTTTCAACGGATAATCCTTTTAATTATTCGACGGATAATTTTCATCATCCGTCGAATCCACATCCGTTGAAAGTCCTTCAACCAGATTGGAATCAAGCTTCTCCTTGTTCTTTTTCCAGGCTACATCACAAAAAGATTCTATACCTTGAACTTTAGTAATTTGAGCATGGACATCTCTAGATGATTTTCATGCCTTAATTACTTCATGTTCTCGTTCAAGTCGCTTTCTTAAAATCTCCTCTTTCTTTAAGGATTCAGTTAGTTCATCCTTAGCAATCTTGTATTCTATTTTCAGTTTCTCAAACTCAACAAATTGAGTTTCTAGCACATTGTTTCTTTCACTTAAAAACACATTGTTCTTTTTAATTTTATTGTTTTCTTTAGTGAGAGATTTGAGTGTAACACGCAGGTGATATAATTCAGGATACATGTCATTTATGGCATCATTACACTCAGCTTTAGATAAATGAGCTAGGTTGGTGGTGATTACCTGATTGCTTGATGAACTTGTTTCTGTTTCATCTGATTTGGCCATTAGGGCTAGGTTCACATAGTTTGTTTCTTCATCTTCATCCAATCCATCAGCTGCCCAATCATTTTTTTGAGTAATGAATGCCCTTTCCTTTTATTTGAGTAGCTCAAATATTTCTTTTTGTAGTCTACAGACTCAAACTTTTTCCCTTCAGAACTAGGCTTTCTGCACTCATTTGTAAAATGACCACTTAAGCCACATTTGAAACATTTAAATTTTGATTTATCCACCATGTTTCTGTTTGGCTTAGATGTTCCAAATTTCTTCTTGAATTTTAGCTTGGCAAACCATCTGGATAAGAATGCTAAATGCTCATTTATATTATCCATGTCATCTTGGCTCAACTGTTCTTCATCTTCAGCTACCAGCCCTTTACCCTTGCTTTCACAAACTCTTGAGTTTGATACAAATTCCACAGCTTCAACCTTCATTTCTTTTTCCTTTTCTTGCTCAGCAACTAGTGCAATGGATCCTCCTTTCTTCCTTTCTTTTTCCATCTTTTCATCTTTCTCAATTCAAGCTCATAGATTTTTAGAATTCCATACAGTCTTTCCAGGGTGAATTCCTTGTAATCTTGAGAGTTTCTTAAAGAGACTGTCATGGGCTTCCATTCCTTTGGCAGAGATCTAAGAAATTTAAGGTTTGAGTCTTTTGTTTGATAGACCCTTCCATGCAACTTGAGAGCATTCAGTAGCTTTTGAAATCTACTAAATGTGTCAGTGAGTGACTCACTTTCTTCATAATGAAAATGCTCATATTGTTGAATCAAGAGCTGCATTTTGTTCTCTCTTACTTGCTCGCTCCATCAAAAATAATTTGAATTGTGTCCCAAACCTCCTTGGCTGTTTTGTAGTTTATGATGTTGTCAAACATATTACCATCAACACCATTAAACAGTATGTTCATCGCCTTCTTATCTTTTCGGACTTGTTCAATATTTGGATCAGACCATTCATGTCTAGGTTTTGGAACTGATGGTTCATTTCCTGTAGCAGCTCTCATAGGGACATGAGGACCTTTCTCACAGTCCACATAAGCTTCATCTTGAGAAAGAAGATGTAGGTGCATCTTCACCTTCCAGTGGTGATAGTTGTCTTTGTCCTGAAATAGAATATTCACTCCAACATCCTTTTTGATCATCTTGCTGATTGTGGTGATCTTTACACTCTTTGTACTTCAAGAGCTTGCTCTGATACCAATTGTTATTCCCAAACAATACAACAAGAATTACAGAAGGAGGGGATTGAATGTAATTATGGTTTCTTTTTCTGATTTTAAATTGTTCTTACTTAATAATATAACTGTGTAGATTTTTCTATATTGCGGAATAATGAAGATATGAAAATCAAACACAAAGAAATAAAACACAAGGCTTTAAAACTTTCTGATAGATCTGAACTTATCCACCAGAGATATATATTAAGATGAGAACTCTGTGATGCTTGAATAGCACACAGCTGCTTACAAGTGAATTCACAGAATTACAAAGAGATGCTTAACAGATACAACCTTTTATGTCTCTGTAATAACCCTAATTTTTTGGAAATTTATAAAACACTGATGAATAGTGACTTTTGCTGACTATGTTGATTAAGAAAATTATCAGACCACGCTATATAGGAGTACTGTTATGGAAATTCTGAGATCGTATTAGTATTCCATAAAGTAAATGAGTGTATGTAAAAGTCATCAAAATTCGGATTCGAACACTTTTGTTTTTCCCGAAAATCCACCAGATACTGAAAGGATTAAGTATAAGGTAACATAATTAAAAGGATTTTTATGTAAGGATTATAACATAGGATCATTAAAGGAATATAAGATATTAATAAAGGTTTAGGGAAGCCCAAGTAATAAGATCCCGGATATGATCCCTCAACCAACTAACAAGAACGAGAGTTAAGCGAAACGTAAAATAAATACGCGACCAAGAGACAAGCTTGTTCAAGAAGCCAAGGGGCTATGACATCATCAAACCATGGGATTTTGACAAGTGGATACTAGGTGATGTAATTATGGTGACATAAGCATAGTTAATTAGATATTTGTCAAGAATTAATTCTAGCCAAGCATTTAAAATATAGCTAAACCAAGGTTAGTTGTTAACCAAGCAACAAAAACCACACAAATCATTTAATCAATCTAGAAATATTTTTACTTCACTTTTTCCCTTGCTCTCGGCCAAAACCAGAGAAGCAACTTCAAATTTCCATATCTCCTTTAAAACTCACTCAAATATTATGTTCTATAGCTCTTTGGAAAGGTATTGAGATGGCCTACAACTCTTGTTCACAAGTGTTGTCCAAATAATCATGGTAAGACCATCATTTTGATAGTTTTTTAAATCGTACTTTTAGAAACTTCAAAATCTAACTTTGTGTTTTATTGATTGTTTGTGAGATCCAAACTTGTATAAGGATTGATCAAGGTTTTAAGGCTCCCTAGAAACTTGTCTCTCACAAATAAAGGTATAAAAACTTCTTGACCTTTAGTACTAAGCTTGATTGTTTGAGTTTTTTAGATGAATTGGTAAATGTATAGTTAGATCCACGCTTAGTAGTGATTTTTGTGAAGTTGTGTTGATTTTGAATGGTGGATTTATAGTTGATTGAATGAATTGGTAAAACCTTGGAGTGTGGACTGATTTTGCAGTATTTTAAGTTGTATTTGTTGTGTTATTGATTGTTGGAGGATGGGAGTGAATTGATGAGGATTTAGAGTGGTAATTATTTTGGAAATCGCTAAGTTCTAACCGTCATATGCCCGATTTTCCTTAACTATTTATGTGCTTAACTTTAGGACCCATGAACTCACTGTAAGATTCTGAACCTTTCCATGTTTAGATAGTTCATGTTACGGGCTTCTTTTTGATATGTCGTTCGCCTAAATCCGAGTTACGAGCGATGAGAAATGACCATTTTAAGTATCGGCGTTTCGCGAGCGAACCCTGAAACCTCGAGTAACTTTTAGACAGTTGATAAAGTACTCGCGAAAGAGTCGCCTTAAAATGTTTAACGGTTAATTTTATAAAAACAGTGGAGCCGAGGGTACTCGAGCGACGTATGTAAATCGCTAAGCGCAAAAGCGAACGTTAGAGTCTAAGTGGATAAAGTCTAGTTTCTTAAGCGGCCGTGGTTTAACTCCGGATTATGTTGTTGCTAATAGGTTATCGGACCCACTCTAAGCTTAAGTCCACCCCGGAATGCTCAGGCAAGTTTTCTACCCGTATAACTGTTGTTGTGATGTATATATGTATATGCATTATCTTGTGATAAGTGCATGATTGTTATTAGCAAATCTTGCGATATATTGGAGCATGCTGATATGGTTTATATGCATTCCTGTTTTGTAATCTTCATATCTAATTGTTGATTCAAATGCTTATAAGTTGCATAATATCTATGCTAGAGATATGCAGTAGTTGCGTATACCCTTGGTATAGGGGACCCAAAGGTGAACATTTTCTAAACCGGGAGTCGATGTTCCCGAGTATAATATATTTATATATATATATATAGTTTTCTATAACTATTAATCGAATAAGGTATATTCGATGGTTTTGAATAATAATCAAACTTATTTTCGATTATTTAAATAAGGATCATACTTTCGTATAAGTATATCTTTTGTTATTTATTATTCATTTCAAGTATGAGTTTTGAAACTTCTACTTCAATTATTTTTATAAAGATTATCCTTATGGAAATATTATTTAAATAATAATATTCAGATATTTTCTAACATATCGGGACTGAATTATTTTATTAAATCATCATTACTCCATTCTTTAAAATGATTTTAATCTTCAAAATGATTTTAAAAGTTAGAGCGGATCCCAAAACTCATTTTTAGATTTCAGATCTTCCTTTCGAAGGGATTTAAATACTCGCTGAAAACCTAAGGGATCCGGCTCAGTGGTGTATTTTTGGAGCAACGAAGTTGCTAACTTGATAAAAGAGTTTGATTACTTGCCCAACATTCGGGAAGTAAGTCCATCTAATTGAGTCGGCATAAGCGACAGGCCGGGGTACGGTCTATCAAAGTGTAAGTGGCTGGGTGGTAGCCCATTAACGCGTAAGATGCCGGGTGGCGGTCCAGCACAAGGTCCTAATGCGGCCTGGGTGATGACCGGTGGGGGATTCATCCATCTACTAGTAGAAAAGGTTACTTATAGGTATCTTTTCCTAATCAGAATGATATCGGGTTTATCCCAAAATTCTCTTGTTTCCAAATTCATTGGATGTTACAACTCTATTTATACTTTTCATGACAGAGGTTTTCAGGGAAAGTATGAGAGATATATATATTGGGAAATAAATGAAGTATCTCGTAACTTCATTTCTTTTAAATGATATTTCAAAGATTGAATCTATTCAAGTCTTATCTTGTAGTCCCATCTATGTGATGAACTTTTATAACTGATTATAGCTTGAACGGTGGTAGTTCGAGTAGTATTCGGAAAAGATATAAGTATATTAGAGTATCTTGTAACTTCATCTTTTTAACTTATATCTAGTTAATGATTATCTTATGCATGATAAAGATTTTCAGAAAAACATTGAGCAAGGTTAGATATATGAGATCACCTTGCAACGATATTTTTATACAGTTATAAACTGGAACTCTGTGTATATTATACATGTCATAGGATTTCAAAGATTATGAAAAGTATATATGTATATATACTGAATATTTTGTGACTTCATCGCATTAAGATATCAAACTTGGTTCAATTCTTCTTGACCAAGACTTTCATGAGTACTGTGAGAAGGCTCATATATTGTTAATTAAAATACATGTTATTTTGGTGGGCTTGTTGCTCACCCTTGCTTTATTCTTTCATCACACAACAACAGTTAGATAAGATGAACATGACCAAGCTCCCAATTCGCGAGCGGATAGGAAACGTTCCGCAGTTTCCTGTAGGCGTTGATGCCGCTGTAGCTGAGGTAGGAGCTACCAATAACCTAGGCTTTCAACTTTTGATGTACCGGACTTATGTATATTTACGAATTTTAATAATGGCAAAGATTATGTAAATTTATTCAAAAACCCTTTTAAGGTGTAATGACTTATAATTGTGGAATAAAATGACTTGTGTTATTTTTGGTATTTATCTCTGAGACTATAACTTATTTTGTGTGTGTATATTGTGGGGTCACAGTACGCAGTAGTTGGTTGTTTTTAAGATTGAAAATAATGCTTGCTGCATGTCTGAAAATAATGCTTATTCTCTTAGTTATTTGTTCTACTTACAAGTTGTAACACCCCCAGATCCGGGGTCGAGGATCCGGGTCGTCACAGTCTTTCTTTCCACAATATCACTTCACTTAATTAATAATAATAACCTTATGCTGTGACCCCACACTAACACACACCACAACCCGTTATAGTCTCAGAGATGAAATTTAAATAAGTACAAGTCTTTGAATCCACAATT
The DNA here is from genome assembly GCF_009905375.1 of Apium graveolens. Taxonomy (NCBI): domain Eukaryota; kingdom Viridiplantae; phylum Streptophyta; class Magnoliopsida; order Apiales; family Apiaceae; genus Apium; species Apium graveolens. The sequence goes on from NC_133648.1 coordinate 129,116,902, forward strand.
TAAAAGTTATTACAACCCAAAATGATTACTTGATAAATTTACAGTTAATTGCCATTATCTGCCACAAGTTATAATTATACATAATTGATTCTCAAAAGTAGATGGTCTGATCTACAATGGATCTACCTCTGCAGCTATAGCAGCTACAACATCAACGGGAAGACGCGGGACGCTTCCCACGCGCTTGCGCTGGGTCTGCTGGAGTCTGGCCATCTTTCCTAACTGTTGTTGTGTGATGAAGAAATAAAGCAAGGGTGAGCAGCAAGCCCACCAAAATAATATGTATAATGATTTACAATATATGAGCCTACTCATAATACTCATGAAAGTCTTGGTCAAAAGAAATGAACCAAGTTTGATATCTTAATGCGATGAAGTCGCAAAATATTCAGTATATATACGTATATACTTTTCAAAATATTGGAAGTCCTCTTCCATGCATAATATACACAAAGTCCCAGTGTATAACTGTATAAAAAAATATCGTTGCAAGGTGATCTCATATATCTAACCTTGTTTCAACGTTTTTCTGAAAATCTTTGTCATTCCTAAGACAATTATTAATTAGATATAAGTTTAAAAGATGAGGTTACCAAATACCCCAATATACTTATATCTTTCCCAATACTACTTGAACTACCACCGTTCAAGTTATAATCAGTTTCAAAAGTTCATCACATAGATGAGACTACAAGACAAGATTTGAATAGATTCAATCTTTGAAATATTATTGAATGAAATAAAGTTACGAGATACTTTATTTAGTCCCGATATATATATATCCACATATATATATCTCTTAAACATTTCCTGGAACCTCTGTTATGTAAAGTATGAACAGAGTTTGAAACATCCAATGAATTTTGGAAAGGAAAAGAATTTTGGCATAAACCAGATATCTTGCTGATCAGGCAAAGATACCCATAAGTAACCTTTTCTACTAGTAGATGGACGAATTCCCCACTGGTCATCACCCTGGCCGCATTAGGACCTATGCTGGACTGCCACTCAGCCACTTATGCATTTGATGGACTCCCACTGAGCCACTTACACTATCATGGACGCCCACTGAGCCCATGTTGCTTATGCCGACTCAATAGATGAACTTACTTCCCGAACGTTGGGTAAGTAATCAATTCATTTACCAAAACTGCAACCTTGTTGCGAATATAAAATACACCACAGAGCCGGATTCCCCAGGTTTTGAACGAGTATTTAAATCCCCTTTAAAAGGAAGATCTTAAATATAAAAATGAGTTTTGGGATCCGCTCTAACTTTTAAAAATCATTTTGAAGACTCGAAAACACTTTAAAGAGTGTTTGGAGTAAAGCTGATTTAATGAAGTAAATCAGTCCCCAGAATATTTAGAAAATGACTGAATATTATTATTTAAATAATATTCCCATAAAGAATAATCTTTTATAAAAATAATTGAAGTAGAAGTTTTAAAACTTATACTTGAAACGAGTATTAAATAACCAAAGATATACTTATATGAAAGTATTATCTTTATTTGAATAATCGAAAATAAGTTTGATTATTAACACCTTATTCTTTAATAAAATAAAGAATATATTTCAGCAAATAATCGGAGTCATAGATCCTCAAATGAATATTCAAATAATATTCATTAAATAATATAAACTGAGTCATAAGCCTTCGAATGAATATTCAAATAATATTCAATAAATAATATAAAAGAGTCATAAGCCCTCGAATGAATATTCAAAATAATATTCAATAATAAAATAAAGTTAAAGTTATCGAATAAACCTTATTCGATTAATAGTTTTAAAAACTATATCCATATATATATATAAATATATATATATATATAATATACTCGGGAACATCGACTCCCGGTTTAGAAATATGTTCACCTTTTATCCCCTATACTAAGGGTATACGCAACTACTTGCTTATTTCTAGCATAGGTATTATGCAACTATAAGCATTGAAATCAACAGATAGATAACCAGATTACGAAACAGACATGCATATATACCATATTAGCATGCTCCAATATATCGCAAAATTTGCTAATAACAATCATGCAATATCACAAGATAATGCATATACATATATTTACATCACAGCAACAGTATAACGGGTAGAAAACTTGCCTGAGCGACTGGGGGTTACGAATGGCTCGGGACGAGTCTGGTAACCTATAAGCAACAAGTAAGTTGGAATTAAACCAAAGTCACTTGTAAATCTATACTTTAACTAACTTAGACTCTAACGCTCGTTTTGCGCTCACTGATTCGCTTAAGTCACTCGGGTACCCTCGGCTCCACCATTTTTAATAATTTAACCTTTACGAGTTTTAAAGCGATTCCTTTGCGAGTGTCTTACCAACTGCCTAACACACTTACCATAAATGTTTCATACATTAATTAACCCTTTTTGGTCTTTAACCTATGTTTCAAAGTAAGGCGAGGGGAAAAGTTTCGTTCGCGAAACGCCGTTACTTGAAACGGTCGTTTCTCCTAAACCGTGCATCGGAATCGAACGAACTACATATTAAAACGAAGCTCGTAACATGAGCTATCTAGACATGGCAGTGGTCATAATCTAGCAGGGGGTTCTCGGGTCCTAATGTTATGCACAAAAACAGTCTACAGAAAATCGGACGTTAGACGGCTATGTTTACGCGATTTCCCATATTTAAACCACTCAAAACCAACCACAATTCAACCCCAAATCAATCATACAACCAACATCCCTCCAAACCACATCATAACAGCCCCAACAAATCCACATTCACCATTTATACTTATTCCCCACATGAACTAAAAGCTTTACTTAGGTTCTTTAACTAATTACCAAGATTTACAACTCCAACAATACAACAAAACCAACTAATCTCTCCAAACTCAACCAAACTTCAACCAATCAAGCATCATGCTTCACATATGCTAAATCAAACACATTCAATCCTAATTACTCAAAACTAAAGCTAGGGTTTGTAGTTTATACCTTCCTTGGAGAGTGGAGAATCAAGAGAATGGCTTGGAATCACCCTTAAAGTCCTTATCCAAGCTTAATCTAAACAAAACTTCAAGAACACAAATTTTAGTTCTTGAAAACACTATTCACCATCTTCTTTCATGATTTATAGAAAAAGATTGGCTTGGAATTAGAAGCTTAAACTTATAGGAAGTATGTAACTATCCATGGGGAAGCTTAGATAATTACCTTGCTAAATAGTAAGTGGAGGAGCTTGGACTTTCATTTTTTAAGAAAACCACCCGAGAGCATGAAGAAGAAGAAGAGAGAATTTTGTGTTTTGGCTTGATTTGCTTTTGGTTGGTTGATTTTTGTTGTTTGTTTTAGTGAATTACCTAGTTGCCCTTGGTTTTGTGTGGTTAAAAAGTCACCACATCTCCTTCCTTTCTTGTCATGCCTATGTCACCTTGCACATGTCATAATGCTCCCACTTGTCCACACCTTGTGGTTTGATGATGTCACAATCCCTGGCTTCTTGTACAAGCTTGTCTCTTGGTCACTTATTTGTTTTACGGTTCGCTTATCTTTCGTTCTCGTTTATCGTTTGAGGGATCATACCCGGGATCTTATTACTTAGGTTCCCTTACCCTTTCTCAATATATTATATTCCTTTTATGATCCTCTCCTATAATCCTTTAATTTAAATCCTTTTTATCCTGTTACCTTATACTCAATTCTCTCCGTATCTTGTGAATTTCCGGGAAAAACCAAAGTGTTCGGAATTGGATTCTGACGATCTTTACATACACTTATATACTTCATAGAGTACTAATAATATCCCAGAATATCCATAACAGAACCCCTACATAGTGTGGCGTGAAAAGTTTTCTCATTCAGCTAAAACACTATTCACAAGGGTTACAAAAAGTTGAAAATTTTGGGGTTATTACACAAGTGAACTCACAGAATCAAACTGATCAGCATAGGAAGTTTGATGCCAAAGCAGATGAAGGCATTTTTGTTGGATATGCAGTTGGAAAAGTATATGGAGTCTACAATCTTAGAACAAACATTGTTATGGAATCTGTGCATGTTGTGTTTGATGATAAAAAGATTGAAGGATTTCAAGATGGAGATTTCCATGAAAGCCTCAAATTTGATAAGGTTGAGATAATTTGTGACGATAGTGATGATGAAAGTGATCAAGAACCAATGTCTAAGGACAATGCAGAAAAATCTACAACTAATGCAATTCAACATCCGTCGAAAGACCAAGTGCATCATCCGTTGAAAGACAATATGCATCATCCATCGAAAGGAAAAGAACAACATCCGTTCATCCATCAATAGGAGTTGAAAGCCAAGTTAGATCACAATAAAAAAGAACTCCAATTTCAAGTCAAAGATCCATAAACTCATGGGTAGTTTCTGACAATCAAAACTATGTCACTCATCAAGACAACAATGAGGCTTCTTCATCTAGAGCTAATCTACCTCAACAGAGAAAATGAACTAGAGATCACTCATTTGAACTGATCATTGGTGATGTATCTTCAAGAGTGCAAACAAGAAAAGCAACTCAAGAGGAATGTCTATATAGCAGCTTTCTATCTCAGGAAGAACTTAAAAAGGTAGAAGAAGCTCTGTTAGATCTTGATTGGGTTTTAACTATGCAGGAGGAGCTAAACCAATTTGAAAGGAATAAAGTTTGGAAGTTGGTACCCAAGGCTAAAGGAAAGAATTCTATTGACACTAAATGAGTATTCAGAAACAAGATGGATGAAAATGGCATAGTAGTCAGGAATAAAGCTAGATTGGTTGCTAAAGGCTATTGTCAACAAGAAGGAATTAATTTTAATGAAACTTTTGCTCCTGTTGCAAGACTTGAAGCCATCAGAATTTTCTTAGCCTATGCATCTCATGCCAATGTCAAGGTCTATCAAATGGATGTCAAAAGTGCATTTCTAAATGGAGATTTGGAGGAGGAAGTCTATGTAAGTCATCCTCCTGGTTTTGAAGACCCAAATTCTCCAGAATATGTCTACTATCTTTTGAAAGCACTTTATGGATTGAAGCAAGCACCTAGAGCCTGGTATGATACTTTGTCAAAGTTTCTCTTAGAAAATCACTTTACAAGAGGTACTGTTTTCTTTAGAAATGTTAATGGCTCTAGTATACTTGTTCAAATTTATGTAGATGATATTATATTTGGCTCTACAGATGAAAAACTTTGCAAAAAGTTTGCCAAATTGATGCAAAGTAAATATGAAATGAGTATGATGGGAGAACTAATTTACTTTCTTGGTTTACAAGTTAAGAAAGTTAGTGATGGAATATTCATCAGTCAATCCAAATATATTTATGATCTTTTGAAGAAGTTTGACTTAATGGATTGCACTTCTGCAAAAACTCCCATGGCCACTGCAACTAAACTTGTATTAAACACTACTGAAAAGTCTGTGGATATTTCAAGCTAAAGAGGTGTTATTCCCAAACAATGCAAAAAGAATTACAGAAGGGGGGGGGGGTTGAATGTAATTCTGGTTTTTTTTCTGATTTTAAAACTGTTCTTACTTAATAATATAACTGTGTAGATTTTTCTATGTTACGGAATAATGAAGGTTAGAAAATCAAACACAAAGAAATAAAACACAATGTTTTAAAACTTTCTGGTGGATATGAACTTATCCACTAGAGATATATATTAAGATGAGAACTCAGTGATGCTTAATTAGCACACACCTGCTTACAAGTGAACTCACAGAATTACAAAGAGATGCTTAACAGATACAGCCTTTTCCGTCTCTCTGAAAATAATGCTTATTCTCTTATTTATTTGTTCTACTTGCTACACTTGGTTTATATACTACCAAGTTACATGATAAAAAGACAAACAAGTAAAATAACAATTGTTTCTAGTCTAATTTCATGCTACTACATTACACTATCGAGCATCTTTGAATATCTTCATAATTGCATGGAAACGATAATGCTTCTTTGTTCTTTAAATCATGCAATTAGGATGCCACATTTCATTTGCAAACACCCGACGCCTGTGACTGTCAACTGCTCTTTTTGAATATGATCATCCATCGGGACTATGTTGGTCATCCATCGGATTCCTTGTTGATTATCTGTCGGGAGCCTTTGTAGATTATCCTTCGGGAGCCTTTCTGTCACTTGACTCTATTTCACTTATACAGAATTACAAGACATCTCATATTTACAATTAGCCAACCTATTCTGCATATCAATCTAGCAGTCAACATGACTTAAATAATCTTACAGTATCTACTCAACTAATGCATTGTTGTTTGCATACATGTGCTACATGACTTATTATTACATAAGCTACACTCTCGATGGATGTTCAGTGGTCATCCGTCGGGACTATAAAGTTCATCTGTCGGGACTATTGTAGAACATCCGTCGAGAGCTACAAAAACACTAAGTTAAATCTACTAGGGTGTTTTGTTCAACTTATCATCAAGTTCACAACATATTCCTAACAAGAGGCATGGTTGGTTCACTTTTATATTTAACAGCTAGTAGGCCAGATATAATGTTTGCTGCATGTCTTTGTGCTATATTTCAAGTTGATCCTAGAGAATCTCATTTAGTAGCTATTAAGAGAATTTTCAGATATCTCAAAGGAACACCAAAACATGGCATTTGGTATCCTAGAGATTCTGGTTTTGATCTAACTGGTTATTCAAATGCAGATTATGCAGGTTGTAAAATTGATAGAAAAGGTACAACAAGAACCTGTCAATTTCTAGGAAATATGCTAGTATCCTGGTTCAGTAAAAAGCAAAATTCAATTTCTACCTCTACAGCTGAAGCTGAATATATTGCTGCTAGTAGTTGTTATGCACAAATTTTATGGATGAAAAATCAACTGTTAGACTATGGTCTACAGGTGAATAAGATTCCTATATCTGTGATAACACAAGTGCTATTACAATCACTGAAAATCCAGTACAACATTCAAGGACCAAGCACATTGACATCAAGTACCATTTTATTAGAGAACATGTAATGAATGGTACTGTGGAACTTCATTTGGTTCCAAGTGAGAAGCAAATTGCAAACATCTTTACCAAGCCACTCGATGAATCCACCTTCACTAGGTTGGTAAGTGAGTTAGGTATGCTTAATGTAACGCCCCCAAATCCGGGGTCAGAGGATTTGGTCGTCACTATAAAACCTCAATCCAAATTAACCTGTTAAATCAAAATGCAAATGCCAGCGGAAGATATTTATCATTTATGACTCCAAACTAATCCAAGATCTTTTAAGGTTACAGTTCTAGAAACAAGAATTCCATATTCCATAAATAATTTTCACTTCCTTTAAAAACTCTTTTCAGCAAATTCCAATTCAATACTAACCCGCTAGTATAATTTTGAAAAGACGTATACTAGGACCAACTATAAAATAACACAATTATAATATAATATAATATAAACAACTTTTCATAACAGAACTTACACTAGCCCGCAAACCCTGGACCACCCACCTTCCAAGAGCTTCTTTTTTTGCTTCCTCGAATTACGCGGATAAACAACGCAAGCTAATCCTCACTGGAGGTTAAATTTAAGAAAATAGGCAAGTATGAGCGGAATAAATGCTCAACAAGTTCATTATAACATATATAGGGTCTTTTTGATATAAAACTGACGTCTGCAATAGAGCAGAACCTTTAAAATCATAATTGCTGAATCAAAAATTTTTAGTTGAGGAACCCCAAAATTGGTTCCTTAATTGTATTCAAAACCCTTTTGATATTTTCAAGCGAAATGCTTCAGCAATACTTTGAATCTTGACGAGAATAAAACTCGTAAAATGGTGTTTACGGAAATATCGTAAACAACATCAACATGAAACAATGATTATGGACTGAATCATAAACTTTATTCAAAACTGAACTCTTGATATTAATACATATTTTGTTATCATATCAAATTAGATATCACTACAAACTTTGATGCTCACAACATCTCATATTGAAGTCAACACCAATCATCTGTACTAATACCACCTTCGATATTTAACAACAAAGTAAGTATCAGCATAAATCAGAAACTGAATCAAAACTACATTTCACCTTTAATCCAAAATAAAAACAGTTGATAAATCATTTATTCTATGAATATCAAAATTGATATGATAATTTAGATTGAGATAATTCTCCGACGGACGTACTATCACATGCTGATCAGCTCGTGTGATAGCACTGGTTCATGATTCGTAGAAACATGTCCCCAAAAACACGAGTACTCAAATAAAAAGGCAAGATACCTGCCTGTGGCAAAAATTATGTCATAATATTTCATATGACACTTAGAAATAGCCCTCCGCTGGACCGTCCGTCCCGGTCACTTACGCATTATGATCCAATCTTAAAACCTTTTATTGAAACGGGGTCATAATAATCGACACCCGAAATAATTTTATTTCCCCATTCACTTTGGCAGGAATACTCGCAACCAAATCACTTTTCTCAAAATCCAAAACATTTATAAATCCAGTAATTTGATAAGTAAAAACATTTAACTATTCTGAACATAGAATAGCAGAGAGTACTTGCATAATAAGCATTTAATTCAGCGACATGTAAAACATTTATCTATTCCAAACTGAGAATAGGGAAACCAATACTTTCATAATAGAATTCAAAATAAATATCACTTGAACAATAAGTGATGATAGGGATACTTGCATAATATGATTCGAAATAAACGTCACTTGAACGATAAGTGAAGTCAGGGGTACTTGCCTTTGGGTTTTAGTAGTTAGTCACACTCGCAAAGACGCATCAATTCTGACATTCTGTCTAAAAACATCATCGTCTTCCCTTCTAACACTTTACTGATATGCTGCTCCTGCGATTGCTAGAAGTCAACTACCCAATACCATTCCATCTTACTCTTTATCCAACGTCTTGTCCCGATCAACTTGAGAGATCCGCATCTATAATTAGAAAATATAACTTTAATCGCCTAAATGATAATAACTCGATGAACTACGCGTCAAAAGCCTAATGACTACCCATACGATAGCCCACACATAAATATAACAAACAAACACAGGACTCTTGATCCACATACACCCATAATTCGTATAGCACATAAGCACATAACTCATGTATCACATAATTCATATCACATATGACTCGGTTCACCAAAAAGTTCGACTCAATACGTTTAAAACGGAAATCGGGTCAAAAATATGATTTACCGAACAATAAATGACTCGCAAAACAAGAAACCTTTAGAAACAAAAGAATTTGGGTCTCGAAAGTATTTTTAATGAAAAAGGAATATTTTTCTGAATCTATACGCATTCGTTTCGTATTAAACGGACGTACGGTTTATTAATTACGAATAAAATAAGAGTAAATCAATTAATAATAATATTAATTGATTTTTAAATACCTAAATATATTTTTAAAAGATTAAAATAATCATAATTATTATTTGGATCATTTATAAATAATTGATCTTCATTCAACTATTTATAAATAAAATTAATTGAATAAATGAATTAATCAATTAATTAAATGAATAAATAATTAATCAAAATAAATTATAAATAATTAAATCAAATTATGATTTTTGAACATAATAAAAGAAATAATTTTCTGAAATTAAAATAATTCAGTTAAAATATTTAAAAATAATTAACCAAATTAATTTTAAATTAAAATGAATTTTTTGGAATTAAAAATATGATTTTTGAATTATTTGAAAATAATTCTGCAAAAACAAAATGTTAGTGTTGGGGCTGCTTGGTTTTGGATCGAAGGGTGGCCGGTTGGGAAAGATGACCCGAAAGCTTGAAGAACTTGCCGGAATTTCTCCAGATTCCGGCGAGCTTCAAATGCCTCCAGCGAGCTCAACTAATGCCCAAAACCGTACCATTCAGCCCCGATTTTTACACAAACGTGACCCAAATCAGCCCAACACTCAGATACAACATCAACAACACCAACAAATCATCACAACTACGATTCCGATCAAACCCATGAAGAACTTCGATTAACACTCTGGCCAAATCTCAAATCAGTCAAAACTTAAACAAAATCAACGTTTTAGGTATCAAAACAAAGCTTAGAACACCTACAATATATTCATATCATCCTAAATATCAAACAATCAACCTACAATCCAGAAAATCAAAATTTAAAAACTAACAAAACCAAAAACTCGACTATAGCCATCTGGTAATCAAACGATACAAGTAAGCACATAAATCGACTCTAAATAACATGTTAAAGCTAATCCTAACATCAAAAACAACCAAAAACTCATGAAAATCAAGAACCCAATTTGTACTAAAATGATGAACTACATTTTTTGAGCATTACTCCACCTGAGTTGATGATTCTGGTATCAAAATAACGGGCTCGGAGAGAGCTTCGATTCGACTATTAGATCGTCAAAAACGGAGCAACGGATCTCCAGATATCGCAAGATTAAGATCAAGAATGGATTGATCTCCAAGAACAATTTAGAGGATTTTTCTGTTTTTTTCTGAAGAATAAAATAAATATCTGATTTTTAGATAATTATGAAAAATAAAATAGAAATTCAACTATTTATACTTATGGAATATTAATACCCATTGGATCATATCGGATCCGAAAATAGATTACCTAGCCGCTAAGTAATTATAAAAATGATACAATTTAGTATCAGATTTGGATAATTATCAAAACCGGGCTTCTTATAAAACACTTGATATGAAAATATTGTAATAATATCCCGTCTTTCGAGAATACGGGTTTTGTTGGTCTATCAAAACGTTTATCGTATCGAAAATTTTGTGCCGGGACGCGTACGGGTCAAACCTTAATCCGAATTGAAAAAGTTAAAACACGGAAAATGTTCAGAATATCCAGATTAGGTTAGGAAGGAGTTTTTCGAAGAGTTCCGGGTTGTAAAAATACAAAAAATGGTTAAAGTTGGACGATTCCCGGTTTTATAAAATAATTTATAATTACTCAGAAAATAATTTATTAAATCTATAAATTCTTTATAAAATCATATAACAACCTATAAATTACCAGAAAAATACCAAAATTATTTATACTTTATTCTGGACATATTAAAAATCAAAATACTTACATTTTATCACATATAAACACCCAAATGTAAATATCAGTCATCAGATAATTCACCAAAATTCCCATAATAATCACATAATAATTATTTATTGATAAAAATAATTGCACGATATTTCTTGAATATTACAAAACAATTTCAATTTACCGATATCAATAAGATCGACTGTCAAATAACTTTTGAAAATAATACATTCAAAGAAATATTTTCAGAATTAACAAGGATCGATACAACACTTAATAATAGCACATTACCATTTAAAAACACGAACTTGACAAACAGGAATAAAATATTTACCATTTTATTCCTTCTAAATCATAAAAGCACATATATATATTCAAATAATAATTATAATAATTCTAAAAATATGGGATATTACACTTAATTACTCTTAATCTATTTTGATGTCTAAGCATATTGAAATGCAGCCAGAGTAAAAGTTGATATTTCCTGTCTAAGATAAAATTTTGGCTAAGTCAGAATTTGTATCTTGACAAATGTTCATTATCTGTTGAAAATGAATATCCGTTGAATTACATCATCCGTCGAAGTATCAATTATTACTGAGTACTTTTACCATTATCCGTAGAATTGCACTCAATCTTAGCCGTTGATTTTGAGCATTATCCATCAAATTTACTTACATCCTGTATGTATATTTCAACGGATAATCTTGGAATTTTGACAGTTTTCTTTATTTTTAAACGGCTATTTTGGGCCAATTTGATTGGTTACTTTATTTTACTTTTTAATTTTTGACAGTTTATTTCTGAGTAAATATAAAAGCTAATTTTATTTCTATTCTTTACTTTTATCTTCCTCAAGCAATTTTTCTAACTCTCTTATTCTCCAAAGCAAATACTCTCTCTCAATCACAGCAATGGCACCCGTAGTCAAAATTATGTCCTCAATTGGGTTCGTCTATGAAAAGAACAACTTTGTGGCTCTGGTAAATAAGCAAATTCTAGGATCTGAAGATTATCACAAGATGATGGACTTCATACTGAACTATAAATTGAGTTATGTCATGCTTGAGTCCCCAACCATCTACTGTGAAGTTTTCGAGGAAATTTGGACTACAGCAGTGTTCAACTCTAAGGAAAAAACTATTACCTTCACTCTCAAAGGAAATGAACACTGTTAATTGTGATGCTATTGAAAAATGCTTTAAACCGCCTGAAAATAACACACTTGCTCCACACACAGACACTGATGTGAGTAATATGCTAGTTTCTATGGGCTATGCTCTTGATGCCACTAAGTTAGGTGATGTTAGGAGACTGAGTCTTAAAAAAGAATGGAGTTTTCTGTGTGATTCATTCATTAAAGTGTTTTCTGGAAAAATTAGAAATTTTGATGATGTATCTTACTCACTTGCTCACATGCTTTATATGCTCCTTAGTGATAAGTACTTCAATTTTAGCACTTCTGTTATGTATGAAATAGGGAGTAAATTAGGGGATGTTAAGAAGAGGTCTAAGAATATTTATTATGCTAGATTCTTCATGATGCTAGCTAATTTTGTTTCTGAGAACCTCTCAATTGAGAACCCAACAAACAAGTTAGATTGTTGGGTCCAAAAAAGGAGAATTATTGCTGATTTAAACAGGGAAAATCATCCAATGATGTTACTCTTGTGTAGATGCCAATCATGGAACTGCCTTAGGTAAGTGAGATAAATATTTATGTCCCTACTACTTCCTAACCTATTACTTCTTTGCAAACAACTGTGGCCATGGCACCTGTGACAGTGACCAAACAGGTGCTTACCCAAGCCACAAAACCAAAAATTTCCAAATCCAAGTCAAGGAAAGCCCCCTCTAGTTTCTCTCAAAAGAAACTAGTTGGAAAATCCACTCAAATCCAATAAGGGAGTTTGAATGGAAGTGAGACTGGTGAGGGACATGGTGAACATCAAAGAAGCCCTAAGAATAAGGATGGAGAGGTGAGTGCATCCCAGCCTAGCCACACTGCAGTTTCCCAACAAACTGCAGTGCTTAATAAGGATATAAGCTCATTGCTAGTTGCATCCTCCCAAAAGGATGTGACTATTGAACAAAGCTCTCAGCCAAGAGCACAGGCCAAAAGGGATAGGGACACAAGCTCACTCCAAACTTATATAAGAAAGAAGAAATCAAAAATCCTTGGGGATACACGGGGTGCACACACTGTGCCTACTGCAGTCAAAGACTCAGTTCATGCACCTTCTCAAAGTCAGGTTGATGTGGCTCTAATAAATGTGGAGTCACAACCAAAATCTTTAGTTATAGAAGCACCTCACACTCAAAACTCACCCATAAATTCTCTGGATGTGGACATGATTCAAACATCAATTCCTGATTCTCCATCTTTAACTCTCATGGAGGAGACAAAATCTACAATAAGTGAGCATCATCTTTTAGATGATTTGTTGGCTCACTTTCCATTTCTTTCTGATTCTACTGAGAATACTGTGTAAAATCTCAAATCAATCACCACAGATTCTACAGTAGTTTCTACTCCAAACTCTGTCATTTCTACTATCTCGACGGATATTGTTCATCCGTCGACTAGTGATTGTATCTCGACGGATATGCTTAACAGCAATCATCTGTTGACACTCTCAACTACTACCTCGACGGATATTTCTCATCCGTTGAACATCACTGCACCACTTCTAATTTCAACTACTATTACAAGTGCAGATGATCTAATGGTTGTACAATCACTCTTAGGATTGAGGGAAGGGAGTGAACAAAGTGAGAGGCTGAGTTGCTCTCAGGCAAAAGGGGAGGAAAAGAGTGAAAATCTGCAAGCTATTTCTTCCATCTTGGCAAAAGTGAGTGAGTGGAGTCCCACCTTAGTAGGTGAAGGTGAGGGTGGGAAGTCAAGGGGAGCCCTTGATGCAAAAACAGAGAGAACATGAGAGAAAAGAAGCTACATGAGAGATAAGGGTGGAACACATTGCTAGTGAGTCAATGAATGTCAGTGATGTAGAAAAGGAGAAACTGTTTTAGCAAGAATATCAAGCTGTAATAGATTCTATCTCTTTGGATGCTGAGATATTTACTCATCCTGTTCCAGCATATCAAATTCTGGCTAAACAGAGCAATGAGGAGGCTGAGAAGACATTGGACCTGGTGCACACTACTACTTCTATGCAAAGGGCCAAGGATGCCATCATTGCCATACCATCCACAGCCGGTGATGATGTTGATTATCCAACTGGTGGTTCTGGAGATATATTTGGGGATGAAGATGATGATGAAGGAGATTCCATGGATATAGGGGGAGAAGCAAGCCCTAGCTCAAGATCAAACATGCCATCTTGGATGTTTGCCAAAGAATGTGATGAGCACCATTTTAAATCCACTCTTTTTCACATCATTCAACAAACTCAGACAACTCTTCAAGCAACCACAAATGCCAATACCAAGAGACTTCTTCAAGCACATCTAAACTTTCTTCAACTGTACCAAATTCAATCTCTCAAGCAAAATCTAAATGTCACTGAGCTGAAGACAGAAATTGATCAAGTCAAGAAAGATATTACTGTAAGATGGGAGGCTACCTTTCCTAACATAACAATCCTAGATATTAACAGATAACTTAGGAAAAACTTTGATATAACCAGAATAGTGGACTCCTTAGACAAAAGGCTCAAGACCCTGCAAACATCAATTACTGAAATCCATCTACATCAAGCCCAACAAACTCTGCTCCTTCTAAAACTGGTGGCTGCACAAACCTCAACCTTAACTCAACTCGATGCTAACAAAAGGGGGGAGAAAGACTCTATCATTCAAGTTAGTCATGGGGAGTCAATAAGTGAGGGGGAGAAAGTGCTAAACATTCAAGTCAGTAAAGTGATTGTGCCATCAATTGATTTCCCTAAGCCACCAGCTTTTGACAACATTGATCTGATCAAGATAGCAGCTGCTAAGTTGGAATCAATTGACATAATGAAAAAGCTTGATGTAGCAGCAGTTGAGCAAGAGCTAGCTGCAAAATGGAAGAAGCTTAATGAAAACATCAAGAAGAAGTTTGGTCCAATTGGGAAGCAAGACAAGGTCTTCTCTCACTTCTCCAAATTGAGACAAATTTTACCTAATGAAATGAGCTTAGGGAGCATGGAAAAGGGTCAACCCTCATCAATCAAGTCACCAAAGGCCAGTGTGATTTTTAAGCCAAAAAGAAATTATCCGAAGAATTCAGACAAAAATCCACTGGACCTATCTTATGAAACCCCTAGGCCAGATGAAAAGAAGCTACTTGCAAGGTCTATTGCTTTATTCAAAGATCCCAGAGACACAGTGTCAAAGAACAGAATTGCTAAAGTATACATAAATGGTAAACTAATCTGTGTGGTGGCTGGACATCCATAGTTTGCAGAAGCTAAGAAAGAAGAAAAGGTGAAGCTTAAACAATAACAAAAGAAAGCTACTTTAGAATCCAAGAACCTAACCAAGATGCCTGCAACCACGGAAGTTGCATTGCCTGTTGTGATAACTGAAAATCTGAATGAAGAAAAGCAAGAAAAACCAAAGCAGACTAAGAGGAAGTTTAGATACAAACTCCCATCAAAGAGGAAGCTTGATTTCAATGAAGATAAGGAAGACTACTTGCCAACCCAATCTACAACTTCAAGTCAACCAGCCATACCTACATTGAAGGAGGATGAATTCAAGGTTGATCCTAACATCACCTTTCATGGTGAACCTGTTGTTCCTAAAGATGAACCTATAGATTGGGATAGCTTGCCTCGTTTTGATCTAAACATTCCAATCTTTGTCAAACCAAGAAAGACAAAGAAAAGAGCAGTCAAAACAGTCAAGCCTGTCAAACTTCAATCCAAGTCTTTGGCCAAACCCAAACCTATTGTCAACAAGGGAGATCAACTCTTCATATGTGACATTAAAGAATTCTCAGACATAAATTTTTATCTGGAGGAAATAGATGAAGTTAGAGCCATTGATGCTTATAGACATCTTCCAGAAAGATTAGTCTTCAGGTACAAGGATGGAAAAGAGATAACATGGCCCCTTCACAGAATTCTCAATGAAGGTTATTCTACTCTGGTGACTATCTTTTCCTCAATTAAGAAAAACTTTGGATTCAACATAGTTGCCAAGAAAATGGTACTAAACAATATTGAGGAGATAAGAAATAGCTGGAGAGGACCAAATGCACTCCCAAGAGTAATGACAATCCCTTTTACTGGAGATAGGGTGCATTTGAGGCCATATTGGATTATGGAGTTCAAGGATGAAAAATACATTAGAAGATTCTTCAGATTGGAAGATCAGCTAAAGATTGCAAGCAATGAAACTCTCAAGGAGATGCAAGAAAAGATGGATCAGAAAAATGAGGATGAATCATAATTTTACAGACAGCTCCAATATCATACTGAAGAGAATAATGTGAAGCTGGGAAAGAAGTCAAAGCAATCAAGGAAATGATCTAAATTTGCTCAGTCTAAAGGAGCACCTTGAAAATGATCTATAAGACACTCAACAAATCTTTCTTTGTGAGAATTTTCAATAAACTGCAGCACTTATAAATTTTATCTACTTTATTTTATTCTCTATTCATAGAGTGTTTTGTTATCATCAAGTTTCTCTTAATTTATGGCTACAATTCCAGTAGACATGCTTGGGGGAGATTGTTAGGAATATGTTGTGCACTTGATGATAACTTAAACAAAACACTAAGTAGATTTTATTTAAGTGAATTTGTAGCTTTCAACGGATGATCATTTCAGCATCCGTTAAAAGAGTAGCTTATGTAATAATAAGATTAGTAGCACATTCCTGCATATCATAATGGCTTAGTGAACTAGATGTTGTAGAATGTATAAGTCATGTTGACTACTAGATTGATATGCAAGATAGGTTGGTTAATTGTAAATATTAGATGCCTTGTAATCTTGCATAAATGAAATGGAGTTAACTATTAAGTAAATAGTCTCAACGGATGTTTCGCCAATCTTCAACGGATGATTAACTAAAGCTTTAACGAATGATTCACATAGTCTCAATGGATGATCAGTAAAAGTTTTAACGGATGATCAACCAAGGTTTCAACGGATGATTCAATGAAGCTTCAATGGATGTTCAAATTCAAAAGAGCAGTTGATAATGACTTGACAGTCACATGCGTTGATTATATGCAAATGGAATATGATAGCCTATTTACAGGGTTTAGAGTACAAAGAACCATTTCCATTTCCATACTAGACTGAAGATATTCAAAGATGCTGGAAAGAGAAGTGAAGCAGCATGAAATTAGACTAGAAATATTTTATCTTATTTACTTGTCTTTTTATCATGTATCTTGGTGATATATACACTAAGTGTAGTAAGTTGAATAGTATCCAAGTAGTAAGCAATTACCAGAGAAATAGAAAAAGCTACATCTGTAAAGAATTTCTCTGTTCTTGTGGTTCAACTTGTAAGCAGCTGTGTACAATTTTGTAACACAGAGTTCTCTACTTAATATATATCTCTGGTGGAAAAGTTCAATCCACCAGAAAGTTTTTAAGTACCTGTGTTTAATTACTTTGTGTTTTGATTTCTACACTACTTTCATTCCGCACCATTGCTAAATCAAACACAATTAGTTATTTGTAGAAGAAATATTCTTAAAATTGAAAAGAAGCCAGAATTACATTCAACCCCCCATTATATGATTCTTGTTTAGTTTGTTTGGGAATAACAAATCGCAACCATAAATTTTCGGTTTCTAAAATTGCAAACCGCAACCGTAGGTTCGGTTTCAGTTTAAAATATGCAGGTTCGGTTATAGCCGGCTCGGTTTCGGTTCTAAAACCGGCAAATATAAATTCAACAATTCAATCTAATGTAAGTTACAAAATTATAGATTGCATTTAACACAAATTGTAGATTCCGTGTAATAACTTTTAATTTCATTATGTACTGTAGATTTGATGGATTAATATGAATATTTTGTAAAATGGAGAATGAAATGTTGTGCAAGACATGATTGTACTATAACAAGACTAAGTCAAATTGATAGCCCTAAGTAAGTTATATGATAATATAAGTTTGCGTTTTGTATTGTATCACTTAAGTTTGTAAAAGTGTAAATAGATTAGAATGGAGTATTTTTCTGTAAACAGTCTCAAGTCTAAGAATAAACTATAGAAGAAGATCATGAAGATCATGCCTCAGAGACAATGTGAAGAAGCTTGGAGTTGAATAAATCTGTTTTCGGAAAAATATTCTAAGTCAAGAAATCTACAAGTCACAGATTAAGTCTTATAGAGAAGTCATTCGAGAACTCCAGAATGACTTATCGACAAGTCAAAATCAGCTTATAGAGAAGTCTCGGAGATATCGACAAGTCAAATGAAGATATGAAGATTGGAGATATCGACAAGTCATTTCTGCAACAGAGAACTCAGAGATATCGACAAGTCAAATTGAAGATATGAAGATTGGAGATATCGACAAGTCAAATTCTCACTAGAGATCTTAGAGATATCGATAAGTCAATATGCCTATAGAGATTTCAGAGATATCGACAAGTCTTTTCTAAAAGCAGAAATTCAGAGATCTCGACAAGCCAAATTCTCTTATAGAGAACTCAGAGACTTCGATAAGTCAAAACAACTATAGAGTAATAAGAGATCTCGATAAGACATTATACTTATCGAGATGTTGAGTTCTCTATATAACAAACTGGAGATCTCGATGTAAAACTCAAGTACAAAATGCAGACCAGTTAAATATCCAAAATTATCAATCAACAAACAAATCAATCACTGATTTGAAAAGTCTACAAAAAGCAGTTTGAAGAGTACAAGATCAAAGGCCAAGATTAACTGACAAAGTAAAGTCACAGATATGCACGATTTGCAAAGAAACACTAAGCCAGAAATATAAAGTTTTAGTTAACTTAAATTAGGGTTTAGTACATGCTATTGCATGCTGTGTAAAACCTGTGTTTACTATTCTATAAAGTAAACACTGGATGTTTTGTTTTAGAAGTAACAAAATAGATCAAAAATCTGGTAACAATCTCAAGAAAGAAGCTGAGTTCTTTATCAACAAAGGACCCAGAAATTTGTAGCAAGATATACTTGATTTTAATATAAAATTAAGTGAGTTTTGAAAGATAGTGTGTTCATGTGCATGTTTTATTATTCTTGTTGAAACATATTATCTCTACAAGTTAGACTACTTTGTTCACCATTTCCATAATAGTTTAAAAAGCTTAAAAATAATCAAAAACACATTCACCCCCTGTGTTGTATTCATTACCTAACAAGTGGTATCAGAGCAAAATCTGAAAGCAAACAGATTAAAGATCTTGGAAGAATGAATACACAGAAGCTTAGCAGTATCAAAATCCCCACCTTTGACAGATCTAACTACACATTATGGAAAAAGAAAATGATGTTGTTTATAAGAATGGGCAACCCTTTATATATTTAGATTCTCAAGAATGGGCCTTTCACCCCTATGATAAGAGTTGAGGAATCCACATATGGAGACATGCTCAGTCCAGCACATTATGCTCCTAAAGATCCTTCAGAATATACTGAACCTGAAAAAGAAAAAGTTTCTCTGGATAGTGGCTTGCAGCTGATTTTAATAGAGTCACTTGACAATGTAATGTACAATAATATTGTCAGCTGTGACACAACCAAACAGATCTGGGAAAAGATAGAGATATTATGTGAATGAAAAGAGAAATTTAGGTCAAACCAAAGGAGGATTCTGGTTTCTCAGTCTGAGGGATTTATGGCTAAAGTAAAAGAAGGAATTACTGAAGTTTTTTAAAGGTTCAATAAATTAATAAATGACTTGCAGCTACATGATAAATATTATGAAGCTGAGGTGGTTAACCTAAAGATCCTGCTAGCTCTTCCTGACCATCTTGAACAGAAAATATCAGTTATTAGAGAATGAAGAGATTTAAGCAGAATGACTTTAGAAATTCTATATGGAATCCTGAAAACTTATGAACTTGAAATGCTGCAAAAAAAGTCATTAAAATCATACCATGGTCATGTTGTTGATGGTTCAAGTGCTTTGATTGTGAATGACAGAGAAGAAAGTGAAGATGAGCAAGATGATCAAGTTCCAGTCATTCAAGCTATGGAACAAAAGAACAAAGGACCTCAGAAGCAAGTTGTATTGGAGCTATAAGAAGATGAATACTACACCCTGGATGAGCTAGATGAAATGGATCAATTCATGGCTTACTTGGCAAGAAAATTTTCCAACATAAGAGTCAAGAAGCCAAGGTTTTTCAAAAGTAAGGGACAATCTTCCAACAACAATAATTGAAAACCAAAAGCTCAGTATAATTCAGCTAGCAAAGATGGCTACAAAACAGGATTTGTGGACAGATCAAAGATAAGGTACTTCAATTGTGATGAGTTGGGTGACTTTGCTATTGAATGCAAAAATCCTAACAAGGTGAAGAAGGATAATGCTTACCTGGAACTGGAAGAAAAGTATGAACCTCTCTTGAAGAAGCAGTCTGGAAAAGCCTATATTGTAGAAGGAAAGAGTTGGGATGATACTGATGTTGATAATGAGGATGAAGAGGTTGGAAACTATGCACTTATGGCTTTTGAGCATGGCGAAGCATCCACTTCAAAATCAAAGGTACCAACTCTAACCACTATTGATTTAAATGCTAGTCACTATAAGGAGACTGTGGAAAAGATGAGTATGGAGGTGTTTCACATACACACTAGCTTGGTAGCAGCTACTGAGGAAGTCAGTAGGCTAACAAAAGCTAATGAGAAGCTTGAGAGTGAGAAGCAAAAGATGGATCTGTTGTTTGTGGAGCTTGAGTCAGTCAAACAAGAAAATGAATATTTGAAAAATAAGCTAAAGTGTGCCAATGAGATTGAAGCTGTGTAAGAGAGAAGATTGAAAATAATGAGGTGAAATTGAAATCATTCAGGAATGAATCTGAGTTGGATGGTCAGTACCATGAGAAGAACAAGCCATGTGCTAACATAGCTATTGGTCTTGATTATGATGCTTTGAATAACAACAAGAAAGCTATAGGTGGCAAAAGAAGAGCAACTGAAAATGAAGATGTCCCATCTATGCTGAGAAAGGTTGGTTCACCTATGTTCAAAGCATGTGAAGTAGATTTCAGTGAGGAAGAGTTGATCATAAAGTAAGAAATTGCTGATGAAGACAATGAGAAGAAAAATGCAGAAACAACTCCAACTTCCAAAGCTGAAAAGAAGCCCATGGTCAACCAAGATTCCAAGACACCTGTCAAGGAAGTAAAAACTGAAGATGCAAGAAAGAAGAAGAATAATAGAAATAGGAAGATTGGGATAAACAAGAGCAACAATTTTGGTTATGTTGCTGATGTTCCAAGAAAACAATGTCAAAAATATGGCTCCGTGAATCATCTAACTCACCTTTGCAAAAAGGTTGTTAGTAAGCCAGGAGTGGGAGCATGTAAGTACAATGAAGCAAAAACTGAAGATCCCTACTCATTTTGTGACAAGTTTGATTGCATACCTTGTAACATGAAAGTAATGACAAGTTGCCACAAGCTGAGAGTTGATCTTAAGGAAATTAATATTGAGTCTTCAGCCAAAAAGGACAATGCACATCATTCAATGAATTCTATTCTTTCTGAATCATCAAACTCTACCTCTACCAAATCTGTTAACAAGAGAATAGTACCCAACACTGGTTGGGTTGCTAAACACACCTAAACTCATTGTGCACAGGGCAAAAGAAAGAAAATCATATGGATCATAGACAATGGATGCTCAAGACATATGATAGGTGATATGGCCCTGATATCACAGTTTGAGGAGAAGGCTGGCCCATTAGTGACTTTTGGAGACAACAACAAAGGTTTCACAATGGGATATGGCAAATTGATTTTTGGAAATGTTGTCATTGAAGATGTAACACTAGTAGCTGGTCTTGAAGTGAATCTCCTTAGTCTTAGTCAATTTGCAGACAAAGGATTCAAAGTCTCATTTGACAAAGGATAATGCATTTTTATCAGAAAAAGACTGGTGAAGTTGCTCTGAAAGGATCAAGGAAAGGAAGCTTATTTATTATAGACTTTGACTCAGCAAATGAGGATGGAATTTGTTGTTTCTATACCAAGGCATTTGTAGAGAAAAGAAAGCTATGGCACAAGAAGCTATCTCACTTGAATTTCAAGGAAATCAACACTCTAGTCAAAAAGAAGTTAGTGAGAGAAATGCCTAATCTGGAGTTTGCTCAAGATGAAGTCTGTGATGCCTGTCAAAAGGAAAAATGAAGAGATCAAGTCACAAGAGTATAACTGTGAATTCTATAAGTGCACATTTGCAACTTATTCACATGGATTTATTTGGACCAGTTAATGTCCAGTCAATTTTAAGAAAAAGATATGCATTTGTGATGGTGGATGACTACTCAAGATATACATGGGTAGAATTTATGCACTCTAAAGATGAAACTCCACACATCATAATTGAACACATCAAGAATAGTGAAAAGCAAGCTGAAGATCAGAATTGTGTGAAAAGATTGACGAGTGATAATGGAACATAATTCAGGAATGCAACCTTAACTGAATTCTACAAAGACAAGGGCATTGTTCAAGAATTCTCAGCTGCTAGAACACCTCAGCAAAATGGGGTAGTTGAGAGAAAGAATAGAACACTAGTAGAGGCTGCTAGAACAATGCTACAAGATGCAAAGTTGCCAACAAGTTTTTGAGAAGAAGCTGTGAACACTGCATGTTATACTCAAAATAGATATCTCATTAACAAGAATCTTGGCAAGTCACCCTACTCAATCCTGTCTAAAAGGAAGCCTACTGTGAATCTTCATGTGTTTGGAAGCAAGTGCTATATGTTGAAAGACAACTCTAAATATGTGGGAAAATTTGACTCAAAAATTTTGAGACAATTTTTATGGGATATTCATTAGAGAGAACTGCATACAAAGTCTATGTGATTGAACAAAAGAAGATCATGGAAAGCACAGATATTACTTTTGATGATGACAAATGTGCAGGCTTGAAATGCCTTAGTGAAAATGAAGCTGAAGCCCTAAAGTTTGAAAATCTCAACATTGATAGTGATTTTGATGATGAAGCTGAAGTCAACACAAATCACAGAATTGATGAAGAGTCTACTGACCAAGTGAATCATAAGAGTGGAAGCTCATCTCAAACACCTGAATTTGACAGCACAAAATTAGGGGGAGAAAGAGAATAAAACTATGTAAGTCATACCAACAATGAAGAACAAGCAGAAAACACAAGTTAGCAAACTCACACAAGAAAATGGGATAGAAGTCATAATGCAGATGCAATTATTGGTGATCCCACTGCTGGAATAAGGGCTAGAAGTGCAACAGCAAATGAATGCCTTCATGCATGTTTTCTTTCAAAAGTTGAGCCAAAGAAAACTGAAGAAGCTCTACTTGATCCTGATTGGATATCTTCTATGCAAGAAGAGCTAAATCAGTTTGAAAGGAACAAAGTTTGGAAATTGGAACCTGCACCAAAAAACAGGAGTATAATTGGAACAAAGTGGGTGTTCAGGAACAAAATGGATGAAAATGGATGAAAATGGAATTATTACCAGAAACAAAGCAAGGTTGGTTGCAAAAGGCTACTCACGGGAGGAAGGAATTGACTATGATGAAACTTTTGCTCCAGTTGCAAGACTTGAAGCAATAAGAATTTTTCTTACATTTGTTGCACATTCAAATTTTAAAGTATATCAAATGGATGTCAAGAGTGCTTTCCTTAATGGTGAGTTAGAAGAAGAAGTTTATGTGCAACAGCCACCTGGCTTCGAAGATCTAGAATTTCCAAATTTTGTATACAATTTACTCAAGGCTCTTTATGGACTAAAACAAGTACCTAGAGCTTGGTATAACACACTTTCATAATTCTTGATTAAGCATGGATTCACTAGAGGAACAATTGACAAGACTCTCTTCTACAAGAAGCATGGTGATGATATGATCCTAGTTCAGATTTGTGTGGATGATATTATCTTTGGTTCTACAAATGAAAATCTTTGTCAAAGATTCTCTAAGCTTATTCAGAGTGAATATGAAATGAGTATGATGGGGGAACTGAGTTACTTTCTTGGATTTCAAGTCAGTCAAAGAAGTGATGGAATCTTCATCGACCAAACTAAGTATGTCAAAGATTTATTGAAAAAGTTTGGTATGGTTGATTGTTCACCTGCATCTACACCTATGTATACAGCTACAAAGTTGGATGAAGATAAAAAAGGCAAAGTGTAGATTTTTCAAGCTATAGAGGAATAATTGGATATTTGATGTACTTAACTGCAAGTAGACCAGACATCATGTTTGCTACATGTCTGTGTGCAAGATTTCAAGACAATATAAAGGAATCACATTTGATGACTGTGAAGAGAATTTGCAGATATTTGAAGGGGACTCCAAACTTGGGATTATGGTATCCTAAAGGAACTGGTTTTGAAGCTGTTGGATACACAGATGTAGATCTTGCTGGATACAGGGTTGACAGAAAGAGTACTAGTGGAAGTTGTCAGTTTCTTGGACAAAGACTTATATCCTGGTATAGCAAGAAATAACAATCTGCATCAACTTCCACAACTGAGACTGAATACATAGCTGTTAGAAGTTGTTGTGCTGAAGTGCTTTGGATTAGAAATCAACTAATGGATTATGGCCTAGTGTTACACAAAATTCCAATTTTGTGTGACAATACTAGTGCTATATCTGTTGTGGCTAAACCTGTTAATCATTCTAGAACAAAGCACATTGATGTAAGGTACCATTTCATTAGACAACATGCTACAAATGGTACCATTGAGCTCATTTTTATTCCAATGGAAAAACACTTAGCTGACAATTTTACTAAACCTTTGGATGAAGCACTTTTCACTAGACTTGTAGGTGAAATTAGTATGTTAAATTCTTCATCCTAAGGCAAGAACTCAGCTAATATTTTGCAGCAGATTAGTTTCTAGTTAATAAAAATTAATTTGATTTAATTAGAAATTAACTGGAATATGAATTATAAATATTTCAGAAATCTCTGCATATTTATTTTTCAAAATTCAAAATTTAGCTTGGAATTTTTCAAATTATATGAAAACTGTCTAAATGCTGATTTGCATTTTTAATATGTAGAATTAGCACAAGGCATAATCAAAGCAATCAAAAGTATAGAGAACTGAGTTCTCCTTAAGTCTAATTGACGTATCGACAAGTCATTTTAAGACTTCTCGAGTGAGTTCTCGATAAGTCAATTTTCTGACTTCTCGATAAGCTTCATTATGACTTACCGATAAGTCATTGTAGAGTTCTCTATAAGTGTTAACTTACAAAGTTCTCTACAAGTACAATTTTAGACTTACAAATAACTTAGAACTGAGATAATTTAATTTAATAAATTATTTTAGTAAAATACTTTTGACAAAATTGTTCTGATTTTATTTTAATTTATTCAAATAATAATTGGAAATAATTCAGTCCATTTTCGACAAACTGGGTATTTATTTGACAATTCGATAAGTCTTTTTCTAGTTCTCGATAAGACTCAAAAATATGACATATCGATATGTATCTATTTTCTCCAATATGACATCTCGATAAACAAATTCCAAACATTTATTTTGAGTTCTCGACAAGTCATTTACCTTTTACTATTAATACCCAGACATCTCGACATACACATCCTTACGCCTTCGAGATCATTAAGTGACCTAATATTTTTCAAATCCAAACCGATTTCTCTCTCGTTTCAAGCTCTTTCTCTCTCATTTTTCTTACCCATTCTTTCTTACTCAACAACTATGGCACTCAACAATGTTAGATCTGATATCCCCAATAATGGAACTAACTACCTTGTTTTTACTGATGTTAATCAGGCCCCTAATTCCTTCAAGGGGTTTGTCAAGTTTCTTTCTGGATCGTACCTTGCAGGTGCTTTAACTGCCAACCTAATCCTGTACTTGGATGTCCTGCATGAGTTCTAAACAACAGCTGTAGTAAGGACAGTTATCCATGACAACTCTGTATCTATGGTGGTTACTTGCTCAATTGGAGGCCAATAAATTGAGTTCAATGAGTTAGATGTGAATGTAGCTTTGGGTCTTCCAACTGAAAATCTGGTGGAGGTGCCAACACAAGATGAACTAGCTGAGTTCATGGATTTCATAAACTATGGTAGAAGGATTAACCTAGCAAGTCTGAACAGAACAAACCTGAGAAAAGAATGGTCCTTCTTGTTTGATTCTACAGTGAGGGCCTTCACCTGCAGGAAGACAGGATATGACAATATATCAAGTGTGGTGCAGAAGCTGGTGTTCTCCATAGCCTACAACAGACACTTAAATGTTGGTCTATTGATCCTGGAAGAACTTGCCACCAGGCTCACAATGCCCCTAGCTGCAAGAGATAAGGAAATTTTCTTTCCTAGATTTATTATGTCTACTTTAAATCATAAAGTATCAGACATATATTTGCTTAATGGTATAGATAGCACAAAAATAGGCAATTGTAAACAAGTGTCCAAAATTATATTTGGCTCACTTACTACAAAGAATAAGGTAACTATAAGTCTCAAAATCACTCCATTCATGATGGAGAGGTTTAAGATTTACCTTTACCTCATGCCTGACATAAGATCAAATGCACAATCTAGTACAATAATGGTCCCTGAACCTGTAGAAATACAAACACAGGACAACCAATAGGGGCCTTCCCAAGCTGAGACCACTCTTTCTGTACCACTAGAAGCTAGGAAGCCAACCACTTTATCCTCTCAAAAGGGTGAAGTGAGTAAAAAGAAGAGAAAGCAGGCAAACCTGACAATCATAAATGAGAGTGGTGAGGAACAAACATAAACTGAGTCACCTTTGGTCAAAAAGAAACCAAAGAAGGCTAAAAACTTAGAGCTGACCACTCAAGCCACCTCTGCATCCTCCCAAAAGGATGTAGTTGTAAAACTGGGACAAAAACATACTCTAGAGGCATCCTCTCAATATGGTGTCTCTATTAAAAAGAGCTCTCTCCCTAGTGCACCATGTAATGAGTCTGCACAACCATCACTTGAACAAATTCAAGTGTATGGAAGGAGAAATAAGGATGGCACACAAGGAGAGCACATCCCTTGAAGTTCCCTCATATATTCAGGGGGAGCTGCCAACACTCAATACTGAAATTCAAAATCTTCTATCTAAAATTTCTTCTTCCTACACTCAAACACTTGAATCTAATCCTCAAGTGTTGCCAACTTTAAGTGACATAGTTCAAGAAACTGTGCTCACCACCCAGACACCACATCTAGATAGGGAGAGGCTACTAGCTCGGGTAGACCTTGATGACACCATCACAAACATAGGGCATTCATCAGTTTTTACTAAAGACCTCATGGTAGTTACATATGCACCTTTATGTGCAAATCAGCCTTCACATAATGTAAGGTTTGAGGGTAGTACTCCTGAGGGGGAGCTATCTAAATCCTCTCCAATTTAATTGGAGGTTCCTGTTACAAGAACAACTCTCCTCATAACCCTACCTGAAATTGCATTAACAATTGAGGCTAGGAGTACAATTGCCAATGACCCTGTTATGGGAGAGGCAAGTACATCACATTTATATGACAGTGCTCTGCGAGAAGCACAAGGGTTTGAGGTTGGTGCACATGACAGTAACCCAGCCAAATCCCCTCCAATTCAACTGGATGTTCTCACCACAAGTGGAGAACAACACCCTGTCACAACCATAATGCAAACTATGACTCCTGTCACAGGTGGTTCTGTTACCCTATCACCTTCAGACCAGCCTTCTACTTCTCAACCTCAACAACCACAACTCATCTCACAATGGCTACACACAACTAAAACTCAACTTACAACAGTATATGATCTTTTTGTTGAGCAAATTTCTTGACTAGCCAACATCTCACAGCACCTTCTTACCTCGGATATGAGCAACCAAGACTATTAAGCCATTCTGCTAACATACAATAAAGAAGTTAAAAAACCAAAGCAGAAAATAGTCAATGAAGCTAAGCAAGATGGGAATGTAGATGCTTGGTTATCTAAGGACTTTTCTTTGGAAATGGATCAAGTCTTGGCTAGGTTTAGAGATGAATATGTCACCATACTGGGGAACAATGCCAAGGTCCTGACTCTAGACGATGTTTATGATGCAATCAATGATGTATACAAAGCTTAACTCAAGGCTTTTTACCTATTTGGTAAAGCTCTAGAACTCAAGTTGATTGGTCATGAAGACAAGATAAGGAAGCTGGTGAGAGAGAAGATGGATGAGATTATACCTTCTCAAGTCAAGATCACTTCTAAATTTCAACATTTTGCTGACCAAATGGAAAGATTTGATCTGACTTTTGTGGAAAAAGATATCAAAAATCTCAGAAAGTCTTTCATTGCTTCGCATGAGGTGGTTCAACAACAAATTACAAGTTCAAATGATACAAAGCTCAAGTTGAACCAGCTTCATCAAAGTAGATATGAGTCTTCTGCACTGCTCATGAAAGGAATAAGGGAGGCTGTGGAAGCCACCTTTGGGTCCTCAGTACCTTCAAGCTCTCAACAACCTACTTCTACATCTACAAATCTACAAATCCAAGCTCTTCAAGGATAAGTATCAATTTTGCAATCCTCTAATGATTCTCTCACAGCTCAAGTGTAAGCTCTCACCTCTCTGGTGAAGAGTCAACATGCAGACATACAGACCTTGGTAGACTCCCACAAGCACTTACAAATGTAAAATTCTATGGCTTTGGGAGCTATCATGGGAAAACTTAATATTCCATTGCCTGTACTTCCTGAGTCTGTGAGGCCAGAAAATTCCAACTCCCCTACTCATGCCTGTTCCCAAGACCAAGGGGGAGATAGAAGCTAGGATTCAACAATCCAAGGATGCTAGTAAATTTAAAGAGCCTATTGAAGGGTTTCGAGCACATAAACGCAACGGAAACAGTAATTAAAAATGTGAAAAACCAGAATTTTTGAAACCCGCCGCAGGATCCATGCGAAAAACATATATTTAATTCGTAGATCATATTTTTTACCTTAAGAAGCTTTACAAATTGGTTGAATAATGGAGATCCAAATATTGTTCAATCACCACGTATCCCGCTCTCGCGATCTACGCTTTATCGGTATCCACATGAATGCTTGAACTCAAGGATTGGATGTGTACTAGCACAAACTCGTTTCTTCTTGCTCTCTCTATCTTCTCTCTTGGTGGCTAGGGTGTTAGGTCCCGAAGTATCGTAGAAGGGGGGGTTGAATACGATATTCACTAGATTAAAAAATTCTTTCGAATCTTTTACAGAGATGAAATTTAGTGTTCGGTTAGTGGTTCCGTGTTCTTGAGGTGAATAGTGTTTAGGAACAGTAAAACGAAGAACACAAGATATTCGGGGAAATATATATATTCATATATAAATCCGCGAGGGTGTTGCTACACTCCAGTAAATAGATTAACCGACTATAATCTAATAACAACAAAGTTCCTAGCTTCTACAAATATTAACAAATTAAATCCTATACAATGATCTAGCTTTTGTTTGTCTAAGGATTTAATTACTGGGTAACGATTATAATGCCCCTGTGAATATACAAGAGTTAAACCGGGTATTATAACGTTACTCCGGTGAGAAGTTAAACAGATATTCAAGGTGCTTGAGCTTCTCTGTATTTCTTTGCTTCTATTTTCACCAGCTCTCTTTGGAGAAGAAGATGAACAGAACAATTCAATTGCTTGATCTGTTGCTATGTAGACTTTATATCAATTCAAATATGTGGCTAAAAATGAACCACATAAAACAATTGATTGTATAATAAAGTTGTGGCTGAGGATTTACTTGCGACCAGGGATTCTTCCTTTTACTTGCGACCAGAGGGAGGATAATTGGCACTTAGTTTTTATTCCTCCAAAACTTACTTGCGACCTCCTGTATTACTAGTACAAGTATTGTATTTGGTTTATTTTGCACCAAAAAATTACTTGCGACCAGGAGGGGGAGTAATCTTTTTTCCTTAGTTTTTATTGAAGTTGCAGAGTTACCTGCGACTAGTGTGTAGCTATTACATGACTTGTGCTTAATAACAAAAATGCAAGTACTTACTTGCGACTGCATTTACTAGTACAACCACTTGTACTTAAACAAAATATGTATCCTGTGGTTTCTTTTGCACACAAAACAAACGCCACCTTGTTTTTCTTTTTCCTTTCCCTTTTTTTTGTTTTCTCTTTTCTTTTTCTTTTTCCTTTTGTTTTTGTTTTTCTATTGTTTTCTTTTTCTTTTTGTTTTTTTGTTTTTTTTCTTTTTATTTAAGTTTAAATTGTAACTAAATTAATTTATAAAATAAACTTAAATATAACTTATATAAATAAACTAATTTAGATTTATAAAATAAACTTATTTAAAGTTTATAAGATAAATCATTTTAAGTTTATTAAATAAATTATATTAAAGTCTATTAAATAAATTTATTTAAGTTAACAATTTAACTTTGAACTTGGCCAATCCCTTAAGCTGTTTAGCTGTATACCCTGCGCATCTCTTCTCGTACTTTAACAGATAAACGTTCAATCCAAGTATGTTCCTCGACTTAACAATTCTTTTAAAAATAATACCCAAATTCCTTTCACGAGCTGTTGACGCCTAGTGCAACTGGTCTGGTTCACAGACGACTAACTTCAATTCAGGTCTTCGTATTATAGCCTTGATTACATTGTTAAGCTTGCAACAACTTTATCACTTCGAACACTGACTATCAATAAATAAATTTACTTTCACTGGAATCCTTTCTGGTACTTTAGATAACATCTCCATTGCTACTACAATCTTGAATACTTCATTCACTATTCTTCACCGACGCTTGAACATATAAATGAACTCCTATCATTGAGTATAATTTTAAGACTGTAGTTGTCTTCTTTAACCTTTGTCTTTTACTCTGTATTCAATTCTTCAGATTTCTATGCTTCAACCACTGTCTATCTTCAATCAATGCCGGTACACTGAAATCTTTCGGTGGCACTTGTACATTGAATCTCTATCATTTCTGAAATCTTGAAAGTCTTTAACCTTTATTCTTCACTGAGGCATGATCATATTAATGAACTTCTTTCAGTGTCCTGTAAACAGACTTCAAGCCTTCTTCTAATCTTTTGATTCTTTGTATTTGCCTTGTCTTCATTTCTTCTGATTTCTTGTGTAGTCGTAGTATTATTAACCTGCCATGTTCTAGTGGTGTTCTCGTGTTGAGTTATCACGTAACTATTCATACAACTATATAGTCTCACCAATTATCTCCCCCCTATTTGATTGTTAAACCTAACAAACAAATTAAATTGAGAGGATAACTCAACTAACAACTTGGAAAAAGTAAAGTACCAGGACTTATAAATAATGCTACTGGTTTTCTGGATCAAATACTACATTTCTAGATTTCTTGAGTAACGGAAATGAAAGATGCTTGTTCCTCTAGCATTGAATTGATCTTCAAGTAGTTTCATCTTCATTTCCTTGGTTCTTCAAATCTCTGCCAGATAACACTTCTCATTCTTGAAGTAATCATCAGCAGCTTCTTTTATACAACCACATTTCCTATTGAGAAGTACATATATCTCTTGTTTCTCCCCCTATGAGAGTCAACTGCTTAAAGGAGATCACCTTCGTTTTACCACCTCTCCCGTATAATAGGATCCGCAGATAAACACCAATAGTACTCCCCTTTTTGGAAAACAGCTTTTCCCTTTATAAAGAATAGTGATGAACCAATCCACTTCTTCTGATAGTTTGTGGTGTACATATGATTTACTTTTTCCTTCTGCCTGCTATTTCTCCCCCTTAGTTGAGGAATCTTCTAAACTATTACTTAAGCTTTTATCTCCCCCTTAGAGAATGAATGTATGTCGTTTTCTGAAGGAGTTCTCATATTTTACTTGGTTGGAAAAGAAATAACAAGTCATAATTTGATCAACCATGTCCCTTTAAATGCTGCAGAAATGGCTTCACCATTGATCATCCTGTTAACCAATATTTCCAACTGTGAGATCACCAATTGATATCAATTGTTAGCTATGGTTAGGTCCCAAACTTATTAGGTCTCGAAGTATTCTAATCCAATATGTAAATGTTAGGTTCCTAAAAGTTAGGTTCCAATCATAAACAGATCGAGACCCGAAGTATCAAGAGCCATGTTTATGGATAGGGAATGGGATATGATGTTTCTCTTTCTTCCTCACTGTGAGTGTGTGATTCTATTACGTGTACCTCACAAGTGTTTCACTCTTCTCTCCACTCGTGTTTACACTCATGCTCATAAGTGTATCACTCCTCTCATAGCTCCAAAATCCAGCTGTACCTGCAAAGAAAATCTCCTTAGCCATCCTTATGGAGGTCACAGTTGGTGTAATGGGAGTTCACAAATCCCCAACCTTGTTAGACTCGTCAGATGAATCTGAGTCATAATCTACAAG
Source organism: Apium graveolens (assembly GCF_009905375.1). Lineage (NCBI taxonomy): Eukaryota > Viridiplantae > Streptophyta > Magnoliopsida > Apiales > Apiaceae > Apium > Apium graveolens. The sequence goes on from NC_133648.1 coordinate 129,149,448, forward strand.
TTGCTAGTTTCCCATTGAGGGTTCCATATTTAAACTTTGGGAAGGTAAACAATGATCCAAAGAATTTAGCATAAAGATCAAAGTTTCCTTCTAATATATGTGAAGACATTTCCTTATGACTTATCAGGTAAATCTGAATCATTGTCAACAAGTTACTGATCTGCACCTATGTCATATCTACTATCCCTAGATGCATCTAGGGGATTTAAACCTAGGGAGGTAGACCCTGACCACTAACATATGGCTATTGGATCAGTATCATCTCCTAAAATATATAAATGACATTGGTCCAATAAAGAACCTTGAACAATCGAATCTGACCTTAAAATGGTCGAAACTCATTTTTCTGTCAAATCTTCCTTTGTGTGTGTAACATATCCTTGTGCGTCAAGAATTGTTTATGTTTGAGGTGGTGACACTACATCGGATGCCCTGGATGACAGGCGAATTTCAATAGACACACCCTGTTGAGAGGATGAATCTAGTAACTATTTTTGTACCTTTTCAGCCATTACATCTTTTTGAAAAGATGTATGGGAGCTAGCAGTTGTCTCAGTTTTGATACTACTCAACTTTGTAGGAGACAGAGCTGCTGGGTTGACTTCAGAACTTTCCTTATGTGGTGCACTAAGGCACTTTCTCCCTCACGCTCATTTATACTTCATTTTAGGGGTAAGAGGGTATTGGTTGGTTCTGTTTCTATGTTTATCTTAACAGTCTGGGATATAAGTTATGGGTTTTCAACCTCATGACTATCAATGAAAGAAGGCCAATGGAGGTTGATCCTGCATTATCAAGAATTATCACACAAAAGATAGAATGCACATGAATATTTAATGAATGAAAATCATGCATTTAGTCTTTTGAGAGAAATAATGTACAATCGTGATTTCAAAAAGATTTTAATGAAATAAGAAATCACCACTATAAAAAGAAGTTTGTTTTTTCTCTTAAAAACTGTTTGAGTGCACAAGTCTGTTTTTATGCCTAAAAAGATAAATGATTTGAAAAGACGCAGACTGATGATATAACAGTATTAAGAAGAGAAAGAAATATTTTGTCTTTTAATATGAATGAGTTTTTGTAAAATCATTGATTACTTAAAGGAGTTTTAAGTAACACCACAAATACTAATTCTTCACAATTAGTTCATAGTTAAACTCTTAACTAAATATCATTAACTGATATAAGTCAAAAATTAGCAAACAACTAATCATGCTACAATCATGATTCTGATTTCAGTGAATCCATGTGATGTGAACATTGCTAGATTCACTAAAACGAAAATCTCATAATTAACTTATAATACATAAGTTACAATCAATATACTGGATATCAATTGTTGACGGATTTAGTTATAATCAATCATGCTGCTTATTTATTTTAAGTTAGTTTGAATTATGGAGCAAATAAAATTATTGAATTGCTTCAATTTCCATAATCCAAACTACCCAAAATAAATATTAAAATAAATAAATAATAAAAATATATGAGTTAGATACTAGCACTTAAATATTTATATTTATCCTTGAATAATCACCAATTGGATATATGACTTATATACATGGAAATCACTCTCTAGATAATTAGTAATTTTAGAAATACTTTCCAAGCATATAAAATATTGAGAGTTTTATACACATAACTTAGAAAATACTTCAACTTTTAATATTAGTGATTTTAGAAATAAGCATTGATTACTTAAAACAAAAATTCTAAATAATATCATTAATACTAAAAGTATCCCAATTATTTGTACAAGATACAAATAACTATGATGCATATTATTTTAATATAATTTAAATTATGAGACTAATATGGAATGAAATTGTCTACCATCATAACTTAAATCAATTAAAATAATATTCAAACTTAATGCTATAATACTTAACTACCACAAATGTATATGACATTGTAATCATGATAATCAAGATAGTAGCACTAAGTACGAGGTACTGGATTACTGATAAATTCGCAAGTCCTTTAAATATTAAAGATTTAATACTTGTGAACTTATATGAAGAATTCCTTACAGATGGGATTTCCAACTAATGTACAATGAATGATATCCCACACTTACAACCCAGTCTTGAAAGATTAACTTTAACAAGTGATTTAATAAATGTTTCTACAAGTGACTCTTTGACTAAAAGACATGCTCTCGAAATAAATGATACCTGGTGTGAAGGTGCCTTGTCATAGAAAGTTCCATAGAGTTGTTGGATTTGAAGTTGTTTCTCATCATAACAAGAAATCAATCTTCTTCCACGAAGTTGACAGCTTCCCGAGAGGCTTCTCCTGTCACTTAAGTTGACAGCTTCACAGATGCTTCTCATGTCTTTCTTACAACCTGTGTAATCTATATCTATATAGAAAAACATGTTAAGCATAATATCTTTAGGGTACTTTACTCCAAGAGTTGATAGTCCCTCAAGATATCTAATAATCTTGTTAATAGCTATAAGATTGGATTCTCTAGGATCCACTTGGAACCTTGCACTTTGGCATCTTGAGAACATTACATGTTGTCTATTTGCATTTGAGTAAAAGAGTGAGTTTTTCATACCTCTATAGCTTGTCATTTTACCTGAGTTACACTGAACAAGCTTTAAGTGGCTTCTGTTGGTAAGTAGTCTTGGCATGTTCAGAATTTTCCAAATTTTGCATCTTCAAAAGATCCTTAACTTACTTGTATTGCCATCATTCTTTTGGTTTACTTTTAGTAATTCCAAATAGAATTGCAACCTTTCCAACATGCTTCTCCATACCTATTCTGCAGTTACTTAGCAAAATGATCTTGCACAAGTTTTTGTTAGTAGACCTATATATAACATTATCATTATATCACTGCACATATATAACATTATGTTTGTTCCTAGTGATTAGAGAGTTATTAATAAGATGACTCTACTAGTTCATATTAACTGCAACTTCAGTTAGAGTGTCATACCATGTTCTTGACGATTTCTTAAGTAGTATACTAGTCCAGTCCCATTATCTGACCACAAGATCATTTCTTTACAGTTGCTTCCAGCTTGATCTTCTGATATGATCAATCACCATCTGTGATGTCCTGTCTTGAGAATGCACGAACAACTTTTTTTAATAAGAGTAGTCATTCACCATCACTAAGGTATATCTTTACTTTGATGTAATGTTGTCTTTGACTCCTCTTTCTGACATGCCTAACATTTATCGTCTTCTGAATTTCAGATTAGGCAGTCCTATCACTGACCCTTTTTTAGAAAAGAGTTCCTTGAGTTGATGTTCAAGGGTGAGAGTTTCTAATGCCATAGCTAAACTTTTTTCAGATGAAGCTTTACAGTAGAAACCATTGACTTCACCTTTCTTGAGATTCTAGTCTAGCCATAAGCATATTCTTTTATTACACTAACAAGAGCAAGCTTCTCAACCTTCCTGCTTCAGATGAGACACTAATCCTTCTTTGAATTGATATTTTATCCTTTGATGCAGAACTGTATGATAAGAGGATTTGCGCCTTGATTTTTTAACAAGAAAGATGCTTCAATTGTTATCAGTGACACAAATTATTAGTTGTTATCGGTGATAGCAATTGTTAAATCTGTGATGACATCCTTTTTTCTGTATAGCTTGTCCCATAACGAAAACCTTTGTTGTCATCTCCAAAAATTATTTACGAAAAAGCTTTTGTTGATCACATTCGATTGTGAGGCTCTTTCTTTGATCATATGCCTTGAGTATGAATTACCAAGAATACATATGAATCAATTAACCTGTTATGTCTTGCACTCACAAATGGATTAACATTTCTTCGTACCCAACTTATCAGTTTAGGTCCAGATGGATTAGAGATTTTACTATAAACAGAGATAACAACAGCTGCAACCTTATCATGCTAATTCTTATCTTTGACTGACCATTTTCTCCATTTTAATACCCTTGACAAATTTGTCTCTAGGCTAGGGAAAAATGGTTCCAACCTTACATAAGGAGGACTAGTAGTATTTGCCCTATTGTAATTCTAAAACATATTTTTTCTATAATTAATGCAAGTACTAATAGATGCATCCATGGCATTGAGATAAGAAAGCATTGAGTTAAGAATACATGGCATTCATTTAGAAACATTACGTGTAAGAATTAAGCAATATAGGCATGGTCTTGAATAAACAGAATTAACAAATAAATCACTAATTCTATCTAGTTCATTCCTGTTGATGTATCTTATCTAGCTATCTCAATCCAATTATCAACTAATACATCTTAACGAACAATTCAGATCAAATGAATAAATTACATTGTAATTGGTTACAGAAAATAAGCATAAACAAATGTCTTAAGTGCTAGAAAACATATATCTCACTAAAGCAATAAATCATGTTCAACAAACATTCAAACACATATTTAAGATCATCTAAAGTAACATGCACAAGTTAAACATCATTCCTAGTTGCTAGAAAAATATTCTAGTGAACTAGTTCAATATTATCTATGTGTGACGATATCATGCTTGAGCGAGTGTTAAACACTTAAACACTAAGATCTTATCATGCATTAAATATTAAGAGAAAAATATGGTAGTGGTTCAAGAAATTGAAACCTGAGATATGTGAGTTGGACCATCTTCAGAGATTGCTATAAAAGCAAGATATTCATGATCTTCCTTCTCATCATCTGATCCATCCCAACTCTTTCTCGATGCACTATAAGTTTTTACTGGCTGCTTCCCTAAGAAAACATTCCACCTTTATCTCAGCTCTTCAACTGAGTCCATATCATCCTTGTTTGTCAAGCTTCTTGTTCTGTTGTAGCAAAACCCCTGATAGTTACTTGACACATATTGCTTATCATACATGTAACTATCAAATCTTATTTATGTCCCAATCTCAATCTTGTAATCACCTCTTGAACTGAATTTGTAAAAGTCTCTGCTTTAGAATAGATATGTTTGATCCTTGGATATAGGTTATGTACTCCATCTGAATTTGATGCAACTAAACTTCCCTGACATGTGAAATACTGCCCTGACGTCCAGTCCCTCAAGTACTTCTACCTGGGCTTCCATTGATTCAGCTATCAGTAACTCTTATATTCTGTCGTGAGGTTTCAACTTTAATGCATGTAACTGGGATGTTTGTATATCCTCGCTATTCTCCCTGACCTCCACAATTCCTGCCTTTCATTGGTACAAACCACTGTGTGACTGTATAATCTGGAATCATTAGAGTTGTCTTTAAAATCTTCGAGAAAAATCGTACCCATAGAAATTTCATTCCTTTCTCGCATCTGAAAATACGGTGGTATTCTATGGAGTAAGCCTTTAAGGAAGTTTCACGGTTTTCTTCTGTAGGTCTTGAAATCAGTTTCGTTGGAATAAGAAAACTGTTATCTTCAATTTCCGTGTTCGGGAAATTTCCATTTGAATAGCACATGGTCTTCGTTTTCATCAGAAGATTAAAATCAACTTTAGCGGCCGGAGGAATCTTGAATCTCCCAATACCTTGAGAACCCTTAATTTAATATTTAAGAAAAATTTAAATTTCCAAAATTTTTAATTTTCTTAAAAAATAAATTAATCAAAAATAAATATTTAAGAAAAAATTAATTTTCAAGAATTTCAAATTTTCTTTAAAATTAAAATACAACGTAAATTATTATTTAAGAAAAAATTAAATTTAAGAATTTTCTCGAAAAAATAAATAAATCAAAAATAACAATTTTGCACTCTAACTTGCGACCTTGTTCCTTCCATCCATTTACTTGAGACTAGAGTATGTACTCGAGAGTTGCCTTGGCTGGATTTAGTTACTTGCAACTGGTTTGCTGCCCTCCTACTCATCGCAAGTAAACATGTCGCAACTTATTGCCTTGGACAAAATCTGAGTTGTGTACCCTTTTTGTTTGTGTTGTGTGTGACAGACTGGCAACCAAATAAAACAGGAAGTTGTTGCTACCAAGTTTCTTTTGCAAATAGATAAAACCAAGTCAATTTGTGCACCGCGCGCGTAATATTAGTTTCCAAAACGCCCCACAAAACATTTCATGCGCGTGTGGCTCATAATCAATTTGTTGCATTAATCTTTTACTCTCACGTGTGACTTCCACTTTACTGCCTTGTTATAAATTAGCTGCCGAAGTGAATCTAATTTGAACAAATAAATGGCACCAATAATGGCAGCTAATTGAAGTTTGCACTGGATGTACAAAATAAACATTGCCGAAGGAAAATAAATGGCATCTAATAATCTTGAAAACTGGCATCTAGAAATGCAAGAATTCGGGAGAAAAAAAATAAATTAAAAATTTTTATTTACAAAAATTTAAGTGAAAAATAATTTAATTAAATTTATAGAATAAATTCATTTAAATTAAGTTCATATAAACTTATTTAAATTAAATATATAAAATAAATTTGCTAAACTAAATTTACAAAATAAATTTATGTAAATGCAAATTTATAAAATAAATTTATTTAAGGATCCTGATTTGTGTATCAATCAGTCAGCTCTGATACCACTTGTTAGTTCCCGAAGTATCGTAGAATGGGGGGTTGAATACGATACTCACTAAATTAAAAAATTCTTTTGAATCTTTTGCGGATATGAAATTTAGTGTTTGGTTAGTGGTTCCGTGTTCTTGAGGTGAATAGTGTTTGGGAACAGTAAAACGAGGAACACAAGATATTTGAGGAAATATATATTCATATATAAATCCGCGAGGGTGTTACTACACTACGGTAAATAGATTAATCGGCTACAATCTAGAAACAACAAAGTTCCTAGATTCTACAAAGATTAACAAATTAAATCCTATACAATGATCTAGCATTTATTTGTCTAAGAATTTAATTACCGGATAACGATTATAATTGATAAGTGGATTTTATATCTACTTGGAACGCTTCATATCAGCTTAAATTGGATGTTTTGGACTCAAGTATGTGGTGTTTTTTATGTGTTTTGTGTAATTGTATTGTAGGGCACTAGTCAGGAGGAGGATTTGAGTTTTATAAAGTTTTTACGCTAATATGAGGTCAGAAATGGAGTTTCGGGAGATCGCACGAAGAAAGGAGGCAAAACAACAACATTCAGCATTTTTGTCAGAAGGCCTGCGGGGTGGCCGCGCCAGTTGGAAATTGAAGGCAGCGCGCCCGCGCTCAAGGTGGGGCGGCCGCGCCGGGTTATTTTTGCAGAATCCTGATTCTACTCTGATTTGAATATTCTGGGAGTCCAGATCCAATTGGGGCCTATATATTAAGATAAAAAGACGTTTTTATGAACAAGAAAGCCAGGGAGAGCATAACAAAGACCTAGAGAGCACAAGATGGCTATGGAGAAGAAGACCTAGTTTATTCTTGTGTATTCTTTGATTTAGTCGATACTTTGGATGCTTATTTTTGCTTTGTTCTAAACCTTGATACTTCGATATTCTATCTTAATATTCTGGATTTATTTACTATCATATTTTCATTGGAACCCATGGTGACGATGCGTTCGATTATGAACTAATCGTTATCATAGGGTTATAATGGATTTACTTAAGGATTTCAATAGTTGAATGTTCTAAATCTTTAGTGTGTGGTGATTTATGATTTCCTAGTTTGGTTGTGCTTATTCATCTTTGATGCGTAACTAACATCTAAGATTGTTTGTTAATCTCTATTGAAGCGAAAGTGAATATAGAGGTTTAGAATTTGCCATGCTAGCATAGGTTTATGTATGAATTGACATGCATGATTCGTAGTGTAATTTTAACCATCTTACACACCCTATGTAATTATAATAGATAACCTGCTCTTCAACCGTTATGTTTTCAAATCTTATAAACATATAGGGTCTAAGCATAATTGGTGTTTATTTGGCTTCTATCTTGATTATGGATGCTTAGTAGTAGGGTATACGTATATCGAAAGATAGAGTATACTAATTTCGTGTTATCTGATTAGTTGTCATCACCATCACATACTATTGATAAAGACATAAACTTTAAATGAAGTATTTGATGAAGTTAGAATCCCATGTTTATTCTCATATAAGTAATTCACTTTTAATATCTTAGTTAAGCTTGCTATTATAATCTCTTAGTAATTAATCAACTCAAACTTGTTACTTGTCTTAGCTATGAACAATAATCATACATTATTTCATAAGTACATAATCTGAACTTAATTAATACCAATCCCCGTGGGAACGAACTTGACTTATATCTTATACTACTTGTGATCACGTGCGCTTGCGTGTATTTTCGCGTGTATTTTAGTGCGAACAAGTTTTTGACGCCGCTGTCGGGGATCGGTGTTAAATTTTAGTTTATGTGCTTGACATCAGTGGTCGTTAAAGTTCACTGACTCGGACTATTTTACTTATAAAGTTACTTTGTTGTGTTTCAGGTACTCTAGAGAGCGTATATGCGAATACGGTCTCAATCTCGGAAGGAAATAATTGAAGAAGATAAAGTAGTTGAGAAGGTTGAAGAAAAAGCGATCATTATAATGGGAGAACCAACAGCACCAACGAAAGCGTTGATGGATTTTTCTCAACCAAAGATCAATGACATTTAATTTAACATTGTCATGCTAGCTATCGCAGCTAATACCTTTGAGATCAAGCCTGGCATGATTCAGTTGGTACAAAACTCAGTCCAGTTTGGAGGTTCTCCAGCGGTAGATCCCAATATGCACATTAGGGATTTCATTGAGATATGCGACACCTTCAAGTTCAATAATATTTCTGAAGATGCTGTGAAATTGAGACTTTTTCCATTCTCTCTGAGGGATAAAACTAAGAGCAGGTTGCACTCTCTACCACCAGGCTCTATTGCGACATGGGAGGATCTTGCTCAAAAGTTTCTCACTAAATTCTTCCTTATGGCAAAGACAGCTGCAATCAGGAATGCTCTTACTCAATTTGTCGGGTTAATCTTTATGTGAAGCTTGGGAGCGCTATAAGGAGATGCTTAGAAAGTTTCCTCATCATGGAATGCCTGACTGGATGGTGATCAATTGCTTTTATAATGGTTTGGGAGCACAGTCAAGACTTATGCTCGATGCAGCATCAGGAGGAGTTTTATGGGCTAAAAGCTATGAGGAAGCTTATGAACTGAATGAGATAATAGTTGCGAATGAATATCATAATCCAACTTAGAGGCTACCACAAGGCAAGGTAGCAGGAATTCTTGAGGTCGATACAGCTACCGCTATCACTGCTCAGCTAAAGTCATTGACTATGAAGGTCGATTCTTTGACCAACTATGGTGTCAACCGATAATGAGTGTTTGTGAGCTTTGTGCAGGATCGCATGCGACAGAGTACTGTGCTATATCTAGTGAATCAGCTCAGTTTGTGAGCAACTTTCAGAGGTCGCAGCATCCTTTTCCTGCTACTTATCATCTTAATAACTGCAATCATCCGAACTTCAGCTGGAGCAATAATCAGAATACAATACAACAGCCTTACCAGCGGTTTGGAAACAAGCCTTTTAATCCTCCAGGTTCAGCAACAATATGCACCAAACAGCAATTTCAGCCATAGGGAATGCAACAACAATCTCATGGAGGTGCGCGTCCATCTTCTAATGAAAAATCTGAATTGGAGGAGTTGAGGCTTATGTGCAAAAGCCAATCAGTTTCTATCAAGACTCTAGAGAATCAGATTGGGCGGATTGTCAATGCCTTATTGAACCGACCTCAAGGAACTCTTCCAAGTGACACAGAGGCTAATCCAAGCAAGAGAGAAGTCAAGGAACAGTTTAAGGCAATCACCCTGAGATCTGGAAAGGTCGCGAGCCTTAAAAATCAAGAAAACGAAGAATCTGAATTTTTTTCCAGAATTCAGGCGCACTCGCGCCCATAAGCAACGCGCCCGCGCCCTCTCAAAATTCAGGAAGAGAAATTTTGGCTGATTCTGTTGAGAAAAAGGATGGTGAAGCTGAAATAAAGAAGAAAGAGGTTGAAACACTTCTCCTGAGCAGAAAACAGGGGACAAACAAGTGTATCTTCCACCTCCATATCCTAAAAGACTTCAGAAGCAGAAGTACGATAAGCAATTTGCTAAGTTTTTGGAGGTTTTCAAGAAGTTTCACATTAACATACCTTTTATGGAGGCTCTAGAATAGATGTCGAGCTATGCTAAGTTCATGAATGGTATTCTATCTCAGAAGCTAAAACTTGAGGAGTTGAAAACCGTTGCTCTAACGGAAGAGTGCAGTGTTGTGCTGCAACAAAAACTCCCTCCTAAACTTAAAGATCCAGGAAGCTTCACGATACCTTGTACTATTGGCAATCTGTCTTTCAACAAGTGTTTGTATGACTTGGGGGCTAGCATCAATCTCATGCTTTTATCTGTCTTCAAGAAACTTTTGCCTAATCTAAAACCGGTAAACCTGTCTTTACAGTTGGCAGACCGTTCCATCACTTATCCGCAAGGTGTAGTGTAGGATGTCTTGGTTAAGGTGGATAAGCTCATCTTCCCTGCTGATTTTATCATTATGAACTTCGAGGAAGATAGGAAGATTCTCATTATCTTAGGAAGACCATTCTTAGCTACAGGCCGAACTCTGATCGATGTGTAAAAGGGTGAGTTTACAATGAGAATTCAGGGCCAGGACGTGACGTTCAATGTCTTCAATGCAATGAAATTCCCTACTGATGAAGAGGAGTGCTTTAAAGTGGAGTTGGTCGACTCTATAGTGACTGCGGAGCTTGATCAAATGCTAAGGACTAACGCCTTAGAGAGAGCCTTAATAGGGGAATCTGATAGTGAAGATGAAGAAGGAGCAGAGCAGCTGCAGTATTTGGATGCTTCTCCATAGAGAAGAATATTGGATTTGCCATTCGAGTCTCTTGGTTTATCAGAGCTGAAAATTTCTCAAGAGCGTCTTAAGCCACCTATTAAGGAAGCTCCCACACTTGAGCTAAAACCACTGCCTGATCACTTGAGGTATGCTTTTTTAGGTGATGCATCTACTTTGTCTGTTATTCTTGTATCTGACCTTTCAGGTAATGACGAAGACAAGCTCTTAAGAATTCTGAGAGAATTCAAATCAGCAATTGGTTGGACTATAGTAGATATTAAGGGACTCAGCCCTTCTTATTGCTTGCATAAAATTCTGCTTGAGGAAGGAAGTAAGCCAACTGTTGAGCAACAGAGAAGACTCAATCCTATCATGAAAGAGGTTGTGAAGAAGGAAATTTTTAAATGGCTGGATGCAGGGATCATCTATCCTATTTCCAACAGTTAATGGGTGAGCCCGGTACAGTGTGTGCCTAAGAAAGGAGGCATTACAGTTGTCACTAATGAGAAGAACGAGCTCATTCCTACTCGGATAGTCACAGGGTGGAGAGTATGCATGGACTATCGAAAGCTGAATAAAGCCACCAGGAAGGATCACTTCCCTCTTCCATTCATTGATCAAATGCTTGATAGATTGGCTGGTCATGAGTATTATTGTCTTCAGGATGGGTATTCGAGCTATAATCAGATTTGCATTTCCCCGGAAGATCAAGAGAAGACCACCTTTACTTGTCTTTTTAGCACTTTCGCATTCCGACGAGTTTCTTTCGGACTTTGTGGTGCACATGCTACTTTTCAGAGATGCATGATGGCCATATTCTCTGATATGATTGGCACTAATATGGAGGTGTTCATGGACGACTTCTCTATGTTTGGGCCTTCGTATGATGAGTGCTTGCATAATCTTTCCATGGTGTTGAAAAGATATGTTGAGACCAATCTGGTGCTCAACTGGGAAAAATGTCACTTCATGGTATAAGAGGGTATCATTATTGGTCACAAGGTGTCTAGAAAGGGGCTTGAAGTGGATAAGGCCAAGGTGGAGGTTATTGAAAATCTTCCTCCACCAATCTCAGTTAAAGGAGTCCGTAGTTTTCTTGGTCATGCGGGTTTCTATCGGCGATTCATCAAAGACTTCTCCAAAATCTCTAAACCCTTATGCAATCTGTTAGAGAAGGATGTCCCTTTCAAATTCGATAAACAATGTCTAGCTACTTTTGAGAGCTTGAAGAAGAGTTTAACTACAACACCTGTTATTACAGCACCTGATTGGAATGAGCCATTCGAGATGAAGTGTGATGTGAGTGACTATGCAGTTGGAGCAGTTCTGGGCCAGAGAAAGCAGAACATATTCCATATGGTTTACTATGCTAGTAAAACCCTTAATAGTGCTCAACTGAATTACACTACTACCGAGAAGGAGCTCCTGGCGATTGTCTATGGTTTCAAGAATTTCGATCTTACTTACTTGGGACAAAAGTGAAAGTGTTCACTGATCATGCAGCTATTCGATATCTGATCTCAAAGAAAGATTCAAAACCTCATTTGATTCGATGGGTTCTATTGCTTCAAGAATTCGAGCTGGAAATCAAGGATATAAAAGGTACAAAAAACCAAGTAGCGGATCATCTTTCACGATTAGAAGATCAAGGCAATGCTTCCCAAGATAAGACGTTAATCAATGAATCTTTTCCCAATGAGCAACTTTTTGGGGTGCAAGAAGAAGAACCATGGTTTGCAGACATTGTGAACTATCTTGTGAGTAATGTTATTCCCCCAAGACTCTCATATGCTCAAAGGAAGAAGTTTCTACATGAGGTAAAGTGGTATCGATGGGATTAGTCATTCTTGTTCAGACAGGGAGTAGATCAAATTATCAGAAGATGCATTTCGTATAGTGAGACTGAGGGTATTCTGCGAGTTTTTCATTCTACTGTGTATGGTGGTCATTATGGTGGAGAGAAGACAGCTGCACGTATTCTCCAAATAGGATTTTTCTAGCCTATTTTTTTTAAGGATGCTCATCAATTCGTGTCAAGGTGTGATCCCTGCCAAAGAGTTAGAAATATGTCCAAGAGAGACGAGATGCCTCTCAATGTTCTTCTTGAAGTTAAGATTTTCAATGTTTGGGGAATCAGCTTTATGGGGCCATTTGTCTCATCATGCAATAACTAGTATATTCTTTTGGTAGTGGATTATGTGTCTAAATGGGTTGAGGTTAAAGCCTTGCCAACCAATGATGCGAAGGTGGTGATAAATTTTCTTCGTAAGCAGATATTCACACGTTTTGGTACTCCAAGGGTTATAATCAGTGATGAGGGATCGCATTTCTGCAATCACAAGTTCACTGCTTTGATGGAAAGATATTATGTGAATCATCGTGTTGCCACAACTTACCATCCTCAAACTAATGGGCAAGCTGAAGTGTCGAATCGATAGATCAAGCGAATCTTGGAGAAGGTTGTGAGTCCATCAAGGAAGGATTGGTCATTGAAGCTAGATGAAACTGTGTGGGCCTATAGAACAACATATAAGACTCCTTTAGGAATGTTACCATTCCAGTTGGTGTATGGAAAGGTGTGTCATTTGCCTGCGGAGTTGGAGCATAGAGCGTATTGGGCTTTGAAGAAGTTGAATCTAGACATGACAACTGCTGGAGAGAAAAGAATGCTTCAACTTAATGAACTCGATGAGTTTTGACTACAGGCTTATGAGAATAACAAGTTATATAAGGAGAAGGTCAAGAGATGGCATGATAGGAGGTTGGTGCGTATGTCATTTTTGCTTGGTCAACAAGTTCTATTATCCAATGCTCGTCTCCGGCGTTTTCCAGGAAAGCTTAAGTCGAGGTGGTCAGGTCCGTTCATTGTCAAAACCGTGTTTCCTCATTGAGCTGTGGAGATTTTTGATAAGCATCTGGACCAATCGTTCAAGGTAAATGGTCATAGATTGAAACATTATTATGGTGATACGGTGAACCTCGAGGTGGTGAGCGCCGTTCTATCAACAACTTGATTCGAAGATTCACGTTAAGCTAGCGATGTAAACCAAGCACTTCGTGGGAGGCAACCCATGTTTGTTGTATAGTAGGTTTGAAAAAAAGAAAAAAATGAAAAAAATTCTGATTTTCCAGAAACGCAGCCGCCCCACTTCTCATAATCTCATTTCTAAGTCACGTACTTAGAGATATAGAATTGCATATCATATTCCAAGGACATTTATTAATCTAACATTTATATTACAGTAAATTAAGAATTAATAAATTATAAAGGGAATAATCGATAGAACATAAACATTAATAATCCAAATATCTTAAACTAAAACATCATAGTGTTGTCTCTTGGGCACAAACACTAACAATCTCCCAATTGCACTAGAGCCAATAACCCATGTATCTAATACTCATGGAACTAGTATGACCATCGTACTTCTGCTGCGACAAAACCTTAGTCAGTGGGTCTGCAACACTATCATTACTATACACTTTACATTTATATCTCCTTGATCATTAATCTCATTAATAAGGTATTATCGCTTAAGGACATGCCTAAATAGTCTCCTTGGCTGTTTTGAAAGCATCAATATATTCGGCTTCTATAGAATCATCAATGTTCTTTCTGTGAACTATTCAAGCTAACACCAATTATATTTAGACAAAACACAAACCAGACATAGACACATAATCATCCTTGTCTATCCAGAAATTAGGTTCAGAAACTAGTATCAGTGTAATCCTTTACAACCAGTTCCCTATCTTCTCCATACACCAAAAATAAATCTTTAGTCCTCTTTAAGTACTTAAGAATATTCTTTAAAACTATCCAGTGACCCTCATCTAGATTAGACTAGTATCTGATCGTCATGCTCAAAGCATACGAAACATCAGGATAAATACATATCATTGTACACATTATAAATCCAATTTCTGACGTATCTGGAACTTTCTCAAACGGCCCTTATCATCTAATGATGTATGGGGAAATTATCTTTTGAGATTAATATCCCATGAGACATCAAAACATATCATTTCTTTGTCTCTTGCATCATAAAATGATGTAATACTTTATCAATGTATGTACTCCGACTAGGTCGATTAATCTCTTCAATCTATCTCTATAGATCTTGATCCCTAATATATAGGTAGCATCGCCTAAGTCTTTCATCGAGAAACTATTTCTCAACCAAGTATTAACATCCTGTAGAGAATGTATGTCATTCCATTTCTGTTATATGTCATCTACATATAATACTAGGAATGTCACATGGCTCCCACCAACCTTCTTGCAAACATATGGTTCATTTTCGTTTTGAATAAAGCCAAACTCTTTGATTGTTTTATCAAAATGAATATTCATTCTCCTTGAGGCTTGCTTCAATCTATAAATAGATAGAAGTAACTTACAAATTATCTTAGCAAACTTTGGATCGACAAAACCCTCAGGTTGTATCATATATACATCATCTTCAAGGCTCACATATAAGAAAGCAGTTTTGACATCCATTTGTCAAATCTCATAGTCAAAGTAAGCAACTATTGCTAACAAAATCCTGATGGACTTAACCATAGCAACTGGTGAAAAAGTCTCATCATAGTCTATACCATGAATTTGTTTGAAGCCTTTTGCCACTAGTCGCACCTTATAGGTCTGTACTTTACCATCCATGTCAGTTTTCTTCTTGAAAACCCACTTGCACCCTATAGGTTTTATCCCTTCGAGTGGATCAACTAAAGTCAATACTTTATTTTGATACATGGATTTCATCTCGGATTTCATGGCCTTCAGCCATCTCTCGGAGTCTGGACGGTTCATAACATCTTGGTAGGTGAGAGGCATTATCATAATCCGTAAGCATCACATCACCATTTTGAGTCAAAAGAAATCCATAATTTCTCTTAGACTCATGGTGAATCCTACTAGATCTACGAATAACTTTTGTTTCTTGGACAGGATTACTTTCAACATTTTGATGTACATCCTGATCTTATTCCAACTCTGGTTCAATATTATCATGTGGTTCTCGATCTTCATCGAGATGTATTATCCTCCCACTGATTTTCTTAGAATGTAGTTCTCCCTTAAGAAATACAGCGGCCCGAGCAACAAACACTTTATTTTCGGAAGGATTATAAAAACTATATACTAGTCTCACTTGGGTATCCCACAAAATAGCATCTATCTAATTTTGGTCCAAGATTGTTAGAGGCTAAACGTTTTACAAACGCTTCACGTCCCCAAATTTTCATAAATGACATGCTATGACATTTATCACTCTATATCTCATACGGAGTATTTTAAACCGCTTTAGTCGAAGCTTGGTTAAGTGTATATGCAGCCGATTCTAGAGCATAACCCCAGAAACTGAATAGAAGATCCGTTTGACTCATCATCGATTGCACTATGTCCAACAAGGTACGATTTCTCCTCTCAGAATCTCTATTCAATTGAGGTGTTCCAGAAGGAGTAAGTTATGATACACTATCACACTCCTTCAAGAAACTCTTGAAATTGAGGCTTAAATATTCTCCTCCACGATCTGATCGTAGAACTTTTATACTTTCCTCTGTTTGCTTTTCTACTTCAGCCTTATATTCTTTGAACATTTCAAAAGAATCAGATTTGTTCTTCATAAGATATACATTTCCATACCTACTGAAGTCAACAGTAAATGTTATGAAGTAGTAAAAGCCACCCTTTGCCATCATACGCATTCGACCATATACATCATTATGTATAAGTCCTAATTGTGCGGTGGCCCTTTCACCTGATCAGGACTTTAGTCATTTTGCCAATGAGACAAAGTTCGCATCTTCCGTATGATTCAAAATCAAACTTATCCAAGTATCCATCTATATGTAACTCAGAAATGTGTTTCTCATTAATATGGCTTAACGACAATGCTAGAGGTAATGTTTGATTTGAGTCATCTTAGAACATATAAATTGTTAACTAATTGTGCAACATTATAACTTATCATTAAAACAGAATAAACAACTATTATTTATTTAATTAAAATGAAAACCTTTCTTGTCCTGACAAGAAATTAATTTAGTGTATCCGCTAAAGGCAGACACGTAATAATAATTTATCAAGTTCTCAATCTCGCCTTATGGGCAAAATTAGGTATCAATTTCTTTCAACTAGAGCAACAACTTTTGCTCCAATTCTAACCCGATACCTGAAGTTTGACCATTGTTGGTCTTCTTCTTTAGATCTTCCAAACAAGCTCGATAATTTAACTTCCAATCATCTAGTTATTTCCACATAAGTGACAATCATCTCCTTTAGCAACACCACTATCAGGCTTCAAAAGCCCTTTGGGATTGGACTTTGGTTTGGCACCGAATAAGATCAAATCTTCACCTTACATGTCCACTTTCCTTTCCCATTTGCATTCCATGTGTACACCATCAATATGGACGTAATTCATATCTTTACCATGTTATTTTGAGCAGTTCTAAACATGCCTAACAACTCAGTGAGTGTTCTGTCTATCTCATTCCTTTTATTCTTAACAAACTGAGAATAGAAGTTGTTCAAAGTTTGTTTGATCAAATCAAGTTGAGTCTCTAGACTATTCTTGAAACCCAAAATATCAAGGTACATATACCTATCAAATGTAGAACATGTGGTCCAACCAGATATCATTCTCTCATTAATGAAAAAGTTTGGTGCCTTATTATTGTCAAATCTATCTGACGAGCCTATCCTTCAAACATCTTTTGAAGGTGCTCAATCATATCATAAGCATCATTATGCTCTTGTTGCTTATAAAGCTCAGCACTCATAATTTCAAGCATGAGACATAAAACATCAGTTGCATAATCAATTTGCTTCTGGTAAGCATTTTGTTCAACACATGTTTCATTCTCAACCAGAAGAAATAAGGGAGGGGTTTGAGTGACATCCTTGAACCTGAGGAAAATCCTCAAGTTCCCATGTCAATTGAGGAAATTATTTCATGCCAGCTTGTCTTTCTCAAAGACTATTACATAGAGAAGTTATTTGTGTTATTTGTCATTTGATATCTACAATATTAAAGTGCATAAAATGACTTAGTTTACAGATGATCAATAAAATATGTTCAAGTGATTATTCATATATATATTCACAATATATATCTCCCACTATTTTTATCAAATCAATAGCCCAAACTATTAATTTGGAAAGAATATCTTCTATATCCTTTCTAGTGAGCCAAGATCCATATTTCACCATGCGTTAGGTCAGCTTTGGCTTTTCTCCTAAAACATGATTATTTAAGTAGACAACATTTGTCAATTATATCAACTATATAACTCTTGGATAGCTTGGTGGAACAACATTTGTTCATATTTATCTAATAAATCTCTCCAAACTCTATGCCTCTAAGTTCACAATCCTATTGTGGTATTAGTTAAGTCTAACTCAATAGTCAAAAAGTATCAATATACTTCAACACATCTCCCACGATAGATGAGAGTACTTCGCTTTGGCGAACCCACTCCTTATCGATCTAGGGGTTAACGCATTGGACTCATTGGAAGACATATGATGAACTTTATATTAACCTTAGGGTTTTGTTAATTTTAAAACGATCATGATCCCATCATAAAGAGATTCCAAATTTTTCCTTGAATAAAATACTTCAAATCAATATTCGTCAATGGTTTATTTTCCAGGTAGTGAGGGAGTCACAACGGTCTCCCTTAAAACCCACAACCTTACAAGTTCAATGAACTCGCTTTTGTCAAAGTCGCCCCATGTCGGAAACAAAGAAAATTTGTATTTTATTACGTGTTTCATAAATACGAGAAACTCATAATCGTTTGTTCATTTTAAAATCTTGAGTCATTACAGATTTTATCTTGTTTAGAAAGCATGGCATGGGTGTCGTATCTAATACATATATCCTTAATCTAATTAAGCATGCATCTTTATAAAGTACTCTACACATACATTCATTATATGCACATATATAAAGTGAAATAAATAAACGTGATTGGTTATGGCTTCATCCTATGTGATCTTCATCAAGCTAATGACAAAGATCTAGGTCAATCTAAGGTGAACAATAAATACAAGCTAACTATTACATGTCTTCTTTCTTATATTGCTTCCTTGGATGGCCTCCATGTAAAATTACCTTTCCTTGATCTTCAAATCTTCATGTCTTCATGTACATTACACGAATGAAATATAAAAACTAACCTAATGTACTTACAAGAAGAACTCGAGTTACGTTCGAGATTTAATAATTAAAAGATCAAACGACATGCAAGTCGTATTTAAAAAACCAAAACCATTAACCTAACGTCATAAGCCATAACCATCCATCATGCTCAATTAACACATAAGAACATGTTAGAACACATAATCTAATCTAAACACATCATACCCATCATGATCTAATCATAAAAACCAAATATGGAAAAAATCAGAAAATTTAAAATTAAATCTGATAACATTAAATCGCAGATTACAGGGTTTAAACGACGTTAAACACCTTACAGATCAATCGTTGATAGCTTTAACTATCAGTTTCATTCAGACGCTCGATTCCATATAAATAGCATATTCGTTCGCCAAAATCGGACACCAAACCCGGATTTCAGTAAATTTGCTGCATCCGATTCAGAATTATATCAAATACGATTCATATAATAAGAACAAACACAAAACATGTATATATCATATATATACAGATGATATAATCATCATATAATTATACAACTCTCATTAATATCATATATTCAAAATATATACATACATACACATATATAAACATAACAATATGTAAAATATACAAAATTGCATACATAACAGTCATGGAATATTGTATACATGTTATCATCATAAAACCAGTAAACACATTAACGAATTAAACACTTTTTGCAAGTAGCTCTGATACCATTGAAGGGTTTCGAGCACATAAACGCAACGGAAACAGTAATTAAAAACGTGAAAACCCAGAATTTTTGAAACTCACCACAGGATCCATGCGAAAAACATATATTTAATTCGTAGATCAGATTATTTACCTTAAGAAGCTTTAAAAATTGGTTGAATAATGGAGATCCAGAGATTGTTCAATCACCACGCATCTCGCTCTCGCGATCTACGCTCTATCGGTATCCACACAAATACTTGAACTCAAGGATTGGATGTGTACTAGCACAAACTCGTTTCTTCTTGCTCTCTCCATCTTCTCTCTTGGTGGTTAGGGTTTTAGTAAAAGTCTTTTATTATCCAAAATCAGCCACACAAGAGAATTATATAGAGAGTAGAAACAGAGTTATAACTCTTAACTAATTAGAACTTATTATTAATTCGAAATTCATATTTGTATAATAATTAAGTCACACTTAATTTTTTAACAACTGAATTTTATAATTAATATTAGTAAATTTGAATATCATTATTTATCTAATTAATAAGTCATACTTAATTAATATTATAAATAATTTGAATTATTATAATTTAAATCCAATTTAAGTTAAATAATCCTTCAAGCATTCTTTGTGTGTGACCCTATAGGTTATTATTATGTTGGCAACGAATTTAAATCTAATTTAAAAATCGTAAATAATGAGCGGCATCTAGTAATACATCATTGCTACCCAAATAATAATAATACAATCGGTGATCGATTTAACCTTTCGTGAATAATGTACAATATAATATAATCCCTTTAGCCACATATTATAGATTAAACTAAAGATATGTAATGTGTCATCCTCATCAATGTTTAATCCAGGTTTCCTTGATCAATGAGTGGACTATCATATCAAATCAACATTTGAGCATGGCCACGCATTTCATTGTCTAGCTCACACAAGAGGCCAATAATATCACTCCTAAAATTAGGAGGGTTAAATCCTTTCTAGATCATTCATATTTCTCATACGATTCATAATATACCCGAAATACACTTTTATCATTACCCGGTCAAATATAACTTTTAATGTAATAAAAGTACATTAATTCTCGTATAAAAATATAATGATTTCAAGTCTAAGGACCATTACATCATTATCACAGTGAGAATTACTTATGACAAAACATACATGTAGAATCTCCCATTGGATCTGTCCAGCACCATGTATATATACATCTGCCTGTGTTTTTTACTTTAGTATCACTATACCTATGATCAATGAGATGTGATCATCAGTCAACAAACAAACCAGTCTTAATGCATTATTATTGTCCCTTAATAATAATACTTGACTAGGGACCTTTAGGAATATTGATATTATTCTCATAATCTCATTTCTAAGTCACGTACTTAGAGATATAGAATTGTATATTATATTTCAAGGACATTTATTAATATAACATATATCTCGCAGTAAAATAAGAATTAATAAATTATAAAGGGAATAATCA